>NC_137825.1:35667213-35737213 GCF_963921795.1 Nannobrachium achirus | reverse complement strand
GATCGTTCATGAACACGTTCATATTTTGGGCGAACGTGAACTGAACGTAATTGTTTTCGCTTGATGAACGATATTGTCGAACGCGGTCATTCTGACGCCCGTGAACGACGTTCGTCGGCGTTCGTCGGCCGTTCATGCGGCGGTCCGCGCCTCCGCGGTCGTCTGTCCTCTGCTCCTCTCGTCTCTCTTTTCATTCACGTGCTCCAATAGTAGGCACTGCACGCAGCAGTGCCTCGTGAACGTTCGTCGGAGGCTCCGTTGATATGCAGTGCTGTCTACTCTGCACTCTGCTCCTGCACTGTGTGTGTGTGTGTGTGTGTGTGTGTGTGTGTGTGTGTGTGTGTGTGTGTGTGTGTGTGTGTGTGTGTGTGTGTGTGTGTGTGTGTGTGTGTGTGTTTGTGTGTGTGTGTGAATCTCCTCCTCGTCTCGCAAGCCTGACTGACTATACTTTGTCCTATGTGTGTTGCACGGCGAGAATATCTGATCTGCAAGCTCACAACGCGTCGCATCCACGAGACAACGTGAGCTTGTAGATCAGCTATTTTAACCAACGCGGATCATGCTGTGCACGGTTTAGAAACGTCTGCCTTCTAGTGGGGTTCCTTGTACATGTAACTTTTTGTTTTTTTCTAGTGGGGTTCCCTGTACATGTAATTTTTTGTTTTCATTTCAAATGTGTGTTAAAGTTTCTTTCACTTCCAATTTGTAGATTATGGTCTATAGCACAATTTTGGTTAGAGTATCAAGACAGTAGATTGAAGAAAAATATATTTTTTGCCCTATTACCAAAATCGGAATTGTGTTTTTTGAACAATGTCTTAGTTTTCCCACAACTGCTGTGTAATATATATATTATTTTGTATTGCTATATCAAGTCAATACTGTGTGGGGAATCAATTGGAGTCAAATATTTGTTTTTGAATATTATGATATTTCACACAATGAGACAATAACATGGTTATTACATGCAGTCCTTCACAATAAGGGTGCAGGAAGACTGATGTTGTGGGCACCTCAATGTTAAGTTGGATGAAATTATTGCTGTGTGTGTTTCTATATAATATGGGTTGAGTCAATAATTTTGACAAATAATAGCATGCAGAAACGTCTAAACATTTATATAATATATAAATGTTTAGGTCTATATATATAATATATATATATATAGACCTTTATATATTTTTTCCCCTTTTTTTTGAATTGCCAAAAGTATAAAAAAAAAATATGGTTAAAAAAAGAACTAAAAAAGAACTATGTAGTTCATTTTGGGGAACCATGAACTTTAGTTCATAATGGGGAATTATGAACTAAAAATGAACTAGTTCATTTTAGAAGTTCTGAACTTGAACTTGAACTAGTTCATTTTTAAAGTGAACTTTCCCAACACTGTGTATTGTACTGTATCTTCTGTACTGTACTGTACTGTACTGTACCGTACCTTACTGTGCTGTAGTGTACAGTACCTTACTGTATTGTAGTGTACTGTATCTTCTGTACTGTTCTGTGCTGTACCTTACTGTGCCGTAGTGTACTGTACCTTGACTTGGCGGATTGTCTCACCGTCCAAACCGCTGCACAAGGTCGCGCACTGCAGGCACACTTGTCAAAATTGACTCTGTCAATTCTAGTTTATCTATCATGCATACTGTAGACGGGAACTTCGGTTCCTTTCTACTCCTACATACTTAGTGAGAAAATGAAAATAAAAACATCAATGTGTTCAGCTTACAGTGGCAATGTGTGCTATTACTTTATACAGCAATCGGCCAAATGGTGGCGCTGTAGGAAGCCTTCGAAAGTGCGAACTTTGAACAGGTATAGCTCATGCTGTGTTATACGTACAGCCATGAAACCTGTATACACTTATGCGTCTCCTCATGCCGAACAACTTTTACCCTCTAACTTTTGACCTCTGACCTTTAGGTCTCCCACAATTCGGAATTATATGAAAAACAGTAAAAATCTATCTCCTCCTGGGATTTTCGCGTCAAGTGCACAAAACTTTTTTCACATGAACTTTGAACCTATATCTACAAGGCTATGTGGTGAGAAGTTTGTACGTTAAATAATGATTTTTTAATAATTCAACGTATATTGCGGTTTTATGCAAATTATTCTTCGGCCTCTAAATCATACATGCAAAGTTACACGTTCATGGCATTTGGCAAAGATGTGGAGGGTTAGTCAAAGTATCACTGAAACCAATTTTATTCCAATCGGCCAAAGGGGGGCGCTATACGAAGCGTCTGAAAATTCAAACTTCAAACGGGCATAAGTCATGACTCGTTTCGTTTGAAGACATGCAACTTGTTACACGCGTGCTTTGACTCAAGCGGAAGACATCTGTGTCGTTGTTAAGTAAGCTCCGCCCTTCAATTTTCCACCATTTTGAGCAGTTTGTAAAACGCGTAAACCCGCTTTTATTCTGGAATTTTCGCGTCACGTGCACAAAACCTTTTTTACGTGAACTTTGGACCGATATCTAAAGATCTGTCAGATCGGATTTCTTTAACATTGAAACATGCTTTTTTAAATAATTCAAACAATATTGCATTTTTATGCAAATTATTCTTCTGCCTCTAAAACATACATGCAAAGTCACATTTTCATGACAAAATAGTGTAGAGGGTTAGTTCAAATATCACTGAAACCAATCTTACCCCAAATGGCCAAAGGGGGGCGCTATATAATTTTGAGCAGTTTGTAAAACGCTTAAACCCGTTTTTATTCTAGGATTGTTTTTGCAATTTGCATGAAACATTCTACACGCAATCTAAGGACCTTTATCTAACATGCCTATGAAGTGCACACAAAAAAATTATAAAATAATAATAATAAATATAGCTGCAAGCAGCGATAAAGTGTCCAAAGCCAAAAACACCTCAAATCATGAACACAGCCTGGGATGTGCGTGAAATCTTGCAAGCACATTCCCAATAGGTCAAGGAACAGATACCAACCTTCTCACATTGGCCTGTTATAGCGCCACCAGCGGGTCAACTTTTGCCTAACACATTTTTGGAACAAAATGGACCAATCTTTGACGTCAGTAACGTCAAAGAGAGCACTGCCTGCGATCTTGACATTTTGTGCTTTTATAGCCATTGTTTTCTGGCTTGAAGCGAGCCCACAATTGTTTCGAAGGAACAATATTTTTCTAGTTTTGTATTAACATCATGCAGCCCTGATGCTCAGGAGTTGTTTTTATTTGTTCAAAATGTAATGTATTTGTGTTTCAAGCTTCCTTGCTCCAAAACTCCACTCAGGGACAAGTCATGAATTATGCATAACGCTATGACAAGAGTTTTGATAACAAATATGGTTAGAACATCTGGAAAAGAATGTACTTCCATGAATTAGATTACTAATTAATCACTTAAGAGTTTAAATAAGCTAGTTATGAGTCTGACACAAGAGCTTATTTTTAACTCAGACCTTTTGAACTCAGACAATGCATAATATTTTCATTACAAATTGGCTTGTATTGGGCTGCAATATGCTTGAATGCTCCACTTAAAATGTGGTATTTTGAACCTTTGAAAATTATTCTGTTTTGAGTTTTATCTTCAGGGAAGTGCTGGAATGCATTAAACACCTTTAAAGGTCCAACCTGGCTGGAACCTATTTCAATAGATTCAATATTATTTTAACCAATCTGAGAAGATCTTGCATCACTCTGGCTCTAATCGTGGGATGGGTCATCACTCCACAGAGACAGTACAGGTGTGTATCACCTTTCAGGAGATGCTGTGATTGTCATCTTCCATGCGAGTCTGTGCTGCCTGTAACCCACTAGAAGTTGAAATGATCAAGATTTGAGCTCATCTCCTGTAATCTACAGTAGTATGTGATTTTTATATTATTAATATTCTGTACTAATAACAACAATAATAATAATGATTATTATTACGAAGTGATAATTTGCACAATTAATAATAATAATAATAATACTGAGTAATAATTAGTTGTGTGCAGTTTAGTGTTTTATGTCTTAAAAGAGGACATGCTCCTCTGTGAGTGGTGATTGTAGGAAGAAATGTGGTTAAAGGGGTCATGAAGTTTTCTGATGGATAGGACCACAGAGAACTGGTGGAGAGATGATCGGAGCATATTATCATCACTTTAAAGGCCCTTAGACACCGCAGCAAGGGAGACAATGTAGTATATATCTTATTTTGACTCTGTCCTTGGCCCGGACGGGCATAGTGTGGCTGGCATGTGGTTTTTTGAGTCAAGATGTCGTAACCACTCCAATGTCAATGGGCAATGCGTTTGTGTTTATATTTATGATAGTTTAGTGAGTTTGTCTGTCTGTCACGTTTAAGCCAGGATCCATCGGCGCTTGGGTACTGTAAGAGTTGAATGTGGCAAACTGCAAACAGACCTAAAAGAACATTTTGAACCTCCACTATATGGAGTGAAATATTCCCCCAAACTCTTCCTCAATGTCCCATTCATCACAATGCTGTCACTCAGCCAAAGTTTCTCTGCGGAGAATCCAGACTTCTCTATGGAGATACTGAATCACTCCCTCTCTATTTCAAAGAGACCACAATTATGACCTCGCCCCCTTTAAATATTCTTTTCAGAGTCCCCTCTCTCTCTCTACCCCCACCATCCACCCCCTTGATGCTGCATCTGTGGGCAATTACCATTAGCTTCCCATACATGTCCAGCCAACAGAGGAAACTGTTGTAGTGGCGCTCACAGCACGGGGGCTGCTGGTCAGGATACAGGGATGGAGACACAGAGGAACAGAGGGATGGCTGCTGAGGAGGTCTATTCATGACTCTAGGACGGGGGCTGCGGCCGAGGGGACGTTTTATTGTGACCACGACGACCCACTTCTGTCACCAGACGGCTGACACAAAACGGTTGACTTTGCTGACTCTGGTTGACTCTGTCTATATGGCTCCGTGTTGCACCTCCCCTTGTGTGTGTGGTACTGTGTTTCTTTTTGGTATTACAGTACCTTCCCATGTCTCCATCTTTCTCGCTCACTGTTTGTTTGTCTTACTCTGTCATTCTCTCTCTCTCGCTCTCTCGCGCTCTCTCTCTCTACTCTGTTCCACTGTGTGCAATTTTCTCATAGTTGCCCGTTTATCTCCATTTATGTAGCATCATCCCCAAAGTGCCATGCAGAAGTGGCATCAGACAACAAGGTATACATCATAACAATGACCTGAATGTCACAATCTAAGCAAACTGACAGAATGTGCTCTTCATCTGCTCCCCTTGATTATTATGTCATTGGGCGGAGGGGTTTTAAGCATTCATAACCTCTAATCTCAGTCATGTCTGAACCAGCGGACAACCAATCACACCTCAGTATTGTCATACATGTATCAGACAGACAACCAATATAAAGAACGGTGAGCTATTAAAAGGACTATATTTATCTGTATTGGCTTTGGTGAGTCAATCAGTCAGCTAGGCAGAGGTGTGGTGCATTAAAGGGATAGTTCACCTCCAAAATGACTTTTTTTCTATCAATTACACACCCCATGGACACTTGAATTCATGAATATCTTTTTGTTTTTGTTGCATTCCTGAGCCAATAATTTGATGATAAGAATAATGTAACCCACGTAGATGCACTGCGGCGCGACAGCTCAGCTACAACACTGTAGAGCTCAAGACTCTGATGTTAACCCATTTAGAACGGGTTGTGTATCCTTATTTTATGCTTTAACTATTGAAAAATTGATCCGATTCTATAAGTGTCTTTTGAATCCTTCTAAGATTTTTTGAAAAACCTACAGGTATGTTTCTATGTCAGCAATCTGGCTAGCCATCTTAAAAAAAGGTCCTTTTCACTTAATTAACTGGAGCTCAGTTAGTCTGTTCTTGAGAGACTACCATGTCAGTGGTGCTCAAACCTTTTCATGTGAAGGACCCCCCAAAATGATATTTATTTGGACCCCCATCTCAAAATATTTAGTTCCAGGGACACCCAGAACAAAAATTTGAGTTACAAACGTTCGCTTTAAAAATACATATATTCAAAGATTTGCACACATTTTCACGACTTTTTCAAAAATAGCAGATCTACAAGCTCGCAGCGCGGCACTCGGTGCTGCGCTGTGAGCTTGTATATCTGCTATTTTTCACTGGTTAAAGCATTCAATAATTCTAGGCCTTAATTTAATACCGCCACATCTGGCGGAGTCAGGTTAATTTCGGGTGGGCTCTATTCTGAATGATTTCTTTCCACCATGTAGCAAGCACACATAACGGTTGATGAGGATTATATATTTTATATACGCATCATTATTGCATCAATCTGCAGCATCAGTGAAGCTTACCAGCTTATGCATGTCCCATGCACTCTTACAGTCCATGTCCCACTATAAATACCCTGCAGTTCTTGGTACAGCCACTTGGACGTACACTAATGGTCAGTGGAAAGCCTACTGACTAGATATCTCAAAATTCTCAAATTCTGTCCGGACCCGAGCCTACACTACATGTACCGACGTTTTTGGGCCAGTTGCCTGTTGAGAACTCTATACTGGCGTTTTCTTTTTACAAGATATCATTTATGTAACCTAACCTTCATACGTAAGCATATTGAATCAAGAGCTGGAGTATGATGACAGAGAAGAGAGTCAGTCTGAGAATGAGGGAATCTCAGTGGAGAGACAAAGTGAGGAAGAGTATGGAGAGAGAGAGGGTGTTTGTTTGAGGAAGACAAATTGGCAGAGAGAAGGAAAGGTTTTAGGGAATCCCTAACAGGGTTTGCCAGTTCTATTTCAAATCCGTAGATAGATCCGTTAGATATACTGTCGCGTCGTCACAGGTGTAACTCAGTGCCAAGAAAGAACAAGTACTCACATTTGTTATTTTAGTAAAAATATCAATACTGCAATGTAGAAATACAGAATTCAAAATGTACTTGAGTAAAAGTACAAAAGTATTGTCATGAAGATGTACTTAAAGCACCAAGTACTCATTGTGCAGAATATCCCATTTCACACGTTTTCAAATGTATACAAATATTTTGAAAATCTACAAGCTTACAATGCATTGCTGTAGATCGACTGTTTTCAAATGGCAGAAAGGTGTATAGGGCTGAAGTGGGTAATGTATATTTTATAATAATAATAATCAAAATCTACAAAGTAATTAAGTTTTCAAATAATCGTAGTGGAGTAAAAGTACAATATTGCCTCTGAGATGTATTCCAATACACTAAAAGTATTGAAATTTCGAAATTCTCCAGTAAAGTAAAACTACCACAAAATTGTACTTAAGTACAGTACTTGAGAAAATGTACTTATAGTTAGTTTATACCACTGCTAGTTTATACTTTGTTTTACAACCGGTTTTCGTTTTGATAATCTGTTGCTAAGCCGACCCTCTGACAATCTGCAGTAGCTACCG
Organism: Nannobrachium achirus; assembly: GCF_963921795.1. Taxonomy (NCBI): domain Eukaryota; kingdom Metazoa; phylum Chordata; class Actinopteri; order Myctophiformes; family Myctophidae; genus Nannobrachium; species Nannobrachium achirus. The sequence goes on along the minus strand of NC_137825.1, from coordinate 35,729,830 downwards.
GTATCTGCTCTTTACTGTCTGTGTTCCCCTCTCTTTCTCTTGCTCTCTCTTTGACACACTTTCTCACTGTGTCTCCACTCTCCTTAGGCTTATGCCCTTTTCTCATAATTTCCCCCATCATCTCTCGTTCTGACACCAACTTTATAGCCGCCAAACTGCATGGCGGGCGACATCGACATTGGCCAAGTCTGCCTAGACGAACAGTGCCCAGTCCTGTACCTGGCAAAGGGGAAACAAAATCGTTATGCCCTTGCCAGAGGGACTCCTGGCCGGTAGCGTCAGCTCAGTGTTGTGCACGTGCAAGACACCAGTCATGTTGCCATACCTTAGCAACAGGCATGATGAATTTATTAAGTACATTTTTTCCCCTGTAGCCAAAATATGGCAGCTGCCATACCTTGCCATACCCAATTGACCCCTCTGCTCCTGGCAACGGAATCGTAATGGACGTTTTTCCACTCCTATGCGATGTGGTGTAATAACATCCCCATATGGTGAAATGTTGAGTAACACTTTTAATGAGAAGAGAAAAAAAAAAGGTTGTTAAGGGACTTTTCACTTTGTTAGAATAGTGGAAAAGAGAGGATGACGACATGTACTGTAACATAGATCATTGGTCAGATTGGGGCCTACAATGAAGTCTGCTGTATATACTCTTGTGTGGTTAAACTAACAGGGCAACCAACCACAGAATAAAACGTTTTAATGGGTAGAATGCAACATTGGCTGTTCTATGATGGTTAAGATCCCCTACGCCCCAAAGCCACATAAAAACCTGCTGGGCTGCAATTGAATCCCATGACTACCATTAACTCAATGATTTATCAATAATTCCAAACTGTATAACATACTGTATGTATGTACAGATATATGTTCAGAATGACACATTCAATTGTCTTTGTAAAAACATATGAAGTGTTGTGTTCGATTGGAGGCATTTATTGGAGGCATTTATTTTAACACCAGATTTAGGTTTCACCCTACGAGCACTAAGAGTTACATTTTGTATAATATGGTTCTATTGTGAAAATAGCAGATCGGCTATTTTCACAATTTCTGCCTCTAATATTTGACAATTTGGCCATTGTTTAATTTGTCATTTTAGAGGTATTAAAAAGTCCTTGAATTGTCACTTTAGAAATGTGCGGATACCCTCTATGGGGCTTTTAAGCCGTGACATCATTTTGTAGTCAGACCTCCGCTATTTCAACAGATCCGAGACAAAAATAATGACTAAAGTTAAATTCTACCACTTTCCTTTCAACAACAAATAGAAGAAAAATTAGTAAATAGTAAAAATAGTAAAAAGATTCACTTTTTTGGGGGGCAAAAGTTCTTCTCTGCCTACAAAATGATGTCAGACTTAACAGCCCCATACATAAAAAATAATTTGGGGACCCCCTGGGGGTCCCGACCCACAGGTTGAGAACCACTGCTCTAACGGTCCATTCACTGAAAACGTTTTAAAGTGAAGAGGCCATTCAGCACTCACTGCAGACCCCGACCCTGCTCGTCTGGAGCAGTGAGGGGTTAAGCGTCTTGCTAAAGGACACTTCAGAATTAACTTTATTGTCACAGGTTTACAACAGTGGGTGGAATTAGTTTTTATGCTTCAACATGATAAGCCAGGGATTGAACTGGGAGCCCGCAGTGATGTCATTACGTGCGCGTCACGCGTCTCTGACGCATTCACGTTGCCTAAAGACGCATTCACGTCAGTGTCCTTGGGTCCCACGGACGCATCGCCTCCATTGGAGTCCACGTTAAAATAATTTACCACGTTGCGAAAAAAAAAATATTTTAAAAAGTCCAGACGCCACCATTGTTCATGGGTGAAGGCATGCTACTTAACGCTATGTTAACACAAATGAAATCCGCGTAGAAAGTCTTAAAACAGACGATAGAACTAACGACAGTGGGTGCTTGAGTTTTAGCGTAGCACCGGGCCGCTCTCTGACCATAGTGGCACAGCGTGTTAGGTGATACACCAAAAAGTGTTCCCCCACAGAACGTGTATGGCGCAGAAACATGACATGCTCACTGCTCACACAGCGACCCGCCTCCTCTCCCTCTGTCCTCTTCATTCAATAACAACTGGATACACGCGCTATAGTTTATAGATGTGGTGGACATTGGACAACGTGTTAGAAGCCACACAGGTCTTCATTGCGTCTTTACAACAATAGCGACGATTAACGTCGTGGTGAACCTGGTCAAATAACCTTTATTGGCTCAACTACAACACGGAGGAAGCAAGCTAGCCTAGCATGTATGCTATCTGAGACAGTATGTATATAGCCTAGGCTGCCTAACTGTTTGATTGATATAGTGTTTTCGTGGCGGCGCCGTCCATTTGGTGGTCCGTTCCATAGAGGGGCGGCACGTCCCTCTATGATCAACCGTTCAAAACAAAAGTAGACGATCTACAAGCAATCCTAATCCACTGTTTTTGACCCAGTCCACTGGTTCTTTGTATACAGCAGAGCAAACACAAGCACGGCATTTCCCCCATTCCATAGAAGCAGTAACAGTACAAACAGGAGACATCATGATCTCACTTAGAAGATCCATATTATCGATGTATATAAAATAACAGGTGGCTGACTGGCTGTTGATTATGAAGACTCGGTAAAAGCTTCTATCTACGCCCCCAAGTGGTCAACATCCGATATTACCGGTTAGGTATAAAAAAAAATCAAACCATCACATGACTATTTGGAAGTATTAAAATTGTAAGATTTGGAATTGTGGTTCATTTCTTTCAGACACATTTCTACGTAACATGAACATAACCATATAATAACCAATTCAAGTTAAATGCTGCACTTTGTCAAAAATGACATGATGCGTTGAATTTTTGTGGGACCCATAAAATATCCCTGGGACTCATCCGAAAGACCCGTCTTGGGTCCCGGGACTCATTACATTAAAAACCTATTAACATCACTGAGCCCCATGTAAATGTACAAATGAATGAGGAGAACTTGAATCTGGGGTGCTTGACAAAATGAGGCCCAAAGTGATGTGCATAGCAGCATTGTCTGCGGTTTCATCATGAAGTAATCTACCGTGCACTGCAGGTACAGAAACAGGTGAACAAATGTTTCCATCAGCTTGCCAAATATGCATTACACATGTACGGATTGCACACATACTCTAATAAATACTCACTCCCTCCTTGTCTCAAGCACACAGCCCTCAAGGTGATTTGGACAGCATGCTGTCCAAACACGTGCGTGCACGGCTTGCACGCGCATGTGTGGCTGTGCGCACGTACGCACGCACGCACGCACGCACGCACGCACGGACGGACACACACACACACACACACACACACACACACACACACACACACACACACACGCAGGTAGTGCTCTTGGCACAGCACAGCAAGCCCACGCTCTGCAAATAGCCCAAACTATGTAAATAGGTATCACATGTTGTTTAGATGTGGATGGGAGGTAGACTCTTCTGTTCAATGGAAGTAAACTGGAAAATCAAGATCTGAGTTTTAATAAAAGGGCTCTGGGCAATACTGTCAAGTTCTTTAGTAGTAGTTTATATCCTTCAGAATATACTTTCATCTTTGGTGTATATTGTTGTTGACTCTTTTAGTGATTGTTATCGTTTTAGATTAACATTTATAATTTGCTGTACAACAAGCAGGCAAGGACATGGATGGGAATAGAGTCATTTCTTTTTTAGTTCAAGGTTTGTCTGTATCTCTGCTTGTCCATGAAAGTACACTAACCACAGCTCACGCAGCTATGCGCATGGATAATGTCACAAGACTGAAAGTGAACACTGAACAGTGCCCGGTATAACTCGCTCTAGCGGACACAGATTTGTTCACGAACTGCACTCCAATAGAAGAAACTTGCTGTTAATATATCTATATTGGACACGGAGGCCATGCAGTTTGTCATTATCTTGTTTGTCTCTATCTTGTTTTATATAAATAAAAGTAACAAATCAGCCAAGTTTGTGTAAGCTACCACACAGATGTGCTTCTGCTGTTCTATTATGGCCTGCGACCTTTGCTGCATGCTGGTCATATTTCTATGTACCTTGTGTATCTATGTATCTATAATCCTGAGAAGGAGACAAGTGGATGTAATCAACGAACAGCAGGGAGTGTCTGTCCTTTCTAGAGCCATCTCAGCCAGTAGTGGAAAAGGTACTCACATTTGTTACTTACTGTAAGTAAAAGTATCAATGCTGCAATATATAAATACTAAAAGCCCGGAATTCAAAATGTACTTAAAGTACCCAAAGTAAAAGTACTCATTATGCAGAATGTCCCATTTCAATACGTCGCGATGTGATGCCCTGTTGACTTCTATTACACAATTTAAGTTCAATATTTCAAAAAGTATGAAACATATGAGGGGGAAATTCTTTATTTTATAGTTTTCTGTCTCAACTCAAGCAAGATGATAAATTAAATAAGTTAAACAGTAATACTGTACATTTCAAATCATTCCACAGACCTTCACACAACTAATTTAAAATCTTACATGCATAGTGGATACTGTACATACATTCATACGGATACACACTTTCAGTGCATTTGCTATTAAAAACAAACATTAAATCTACACCTATACTCGCCTGTGCTTTATCGACTGTCACTATACTGAATGCTGATGTGATTTAGCTGTTGTGACTATAAAGTTGATATGTTGATTGATCTAAACATCTACAATAAAAATCCTTCATCTAAATTTGAATAGTCCTACACGGTTTGTCTGTCTGGATGACAAACAAACGACAATGAGGTGAACAAAGCCCTGTCCTCTACCAGAAAAGTTAGAAAAGCTGTCGGATATGGTACACCTCAAAATACAATATTTAGCCTATAGCCTGATGCCCCATTATCCTGCCTTCAGCTCAAGGAGGTTTTCATTTAGTTCTTGAGCTTCTTGTAAAATACGGTAGCGATGCACAGGGCAATAATACACATACATACTAAAACGCCTACAACAGCACCAACCGCAGTAGACAAATTCTCATCCTGGGTTTGCATCAGTGGGGCTGGGACTGGGAGTGTATGGCTATTTTCTGTTTGGGTGACGATCTCCGGGGAGATGATGGTGTGGAGGGGTGACGAGTCGGCAGTCTCATCCTCCTCCGTGCTTCTTCTTCGCCTGCCGTTGTTGCATATCATGAAGGTGTGGCAGGTGCTGACCTCGCATAGCCGGGTGATGCAGTGCAGGTAGTAGGTGGAGATGATCTCGTTCCGCTGCTCCTGAAAGCGGAAAGCCGGGAAGGAGAAGCGGGCGGTCTGGCTGATGCCGTTCTGGATCATGGTGAGGAGCTCTTCACTGACGCAGGGTTCAAACAGGTTGAAGGAGCTGGAGTTGCTGGGAAGCGGGGAGATTGAGGCGTAGCACCGGTCCAGGAGCACGTTGTACTGGCTTGTCAAGTTGGTGGCCTTCACCTCCACGAAGATCTTGGTCCTCAGCTCGATTCCATTCTGTGGCATCACCAGGGGCCTTGTGTAATTAGCATCGCTGAACAGTTCCATGCGCAGGGTGCTGACGAAGCTGCCATTTTTGTCCTCCAGTGCGACAGAGGAGGCTGACACATCAATCTGGTTGTTGTTGATCAGGTACTCTAAGGGGTAGGCGCAGGAGTAATAGTACTTCAGCTCTGCTTTGTAGGTGATTGTCCCTACGGTGGGATCAGAGGATCGCACTATGCCACTGACGTTGACTGTCTGGACGTTGGAGATGTCTGAGAAAACTCCTGTGCCGGCAGTGCTGGTGGTCCTGAAGACACTTCCACAGGCATGGGTAGTGTTCAAGGGAAAGTTGAAACGCACCACGGGTGGAGATACAGATGTATCCAGGGTTCCGCTGCAGGCTGGGTCCGAGACTTGGTTCATAATCATCAGTGACTCGTTGTAGCCAGTGTAGACGACAGGGCAGGCTTGAATTGCCAGACTTATGGAATTGGTGCCACATGTCACCGCAATGTCACTGACCTCTGGACGTCTCGATTCTCCAATTGCACCACAGTCACTCAATGTCAGCTGACTACTTCTACCTATGATGGTGGCAACGATTAAAAGAATGTGAATATTCATCTTGGCTCAACAGCAGTGGTTAGGCTTTCCGCTCCTGTGACTGGATACCTCGTTTATTCAGCTCTGAAGGCAAACACAGGTTGGTGCTGGTGGTGGGTGCTCAGGAGCCTTTTATAGAGTGTCTCCTTTGCCGCAATTGGCTTAAAAAGAAGGTTGAACCACTCAGCCACGGTATAAGTTGACAATTGCATTGTATTTTAAGGAGAAGGGTGGCAGCGTGGTTTCATACCCTCAGGGCAACAACCTGAAATCCGGAAGCATATTAATCAGAAAATATCTAGATCTATGACCTGGGTCACAGACAGGCTAAGCCGCCGTCAATTGACTTAAATAACATTAAGTACAGTAACCTATATATGATGAATTCCTGAAGATCATATACAATTCTTCCGGATGGAGCACATTGAGAAATGACCCAGTATCGACAGTTTTATTGACACAAATTTAACACAAAAAAACTTTTGTTCATTTCCACTGTGGTCCTTAAATGTGTGGGTAAGCTGAGCGCCACGTGTCTGGGGTGGGGGTAGGGGTAGCAGAAACCTACAGAAAGATTATATAAATAATAAACATATCCATACAATTTCTAATAGACAACTATTGCCAGTAACCATTGCAAGAAACAACACGGCAGACTAATAACTGCAGCTATTCAAATGATTATGTAACTGTGTTAGATTTAGGTGTGCCCAGAGAGCCATGGGTGTGCCAATGTGCAAGCATAGACAGAAGGCACTCGTATTGTCAATGCAGATTGACACACAAATCTAACACACCCATTGATATAAGCAGCTGTGTTGCTTATGTCATAATGTACTAGAATGTCTGTAGGGTATGGTCCCACATACAGCTGTCAGAAGCGTTGTAGCCAACGCATGGCGAGGCCTCAGACATTAAAGGAGAGAACCAGAAATAAGAAAAAGGTCCCCCCGGAGGATTGATTTGGGGGTTTGTATTTGAAAGTGCACCGTGATAACATCATCACAGTGAACTTTGCAATACAAACCCCAAAATAAATCCTCCACTTCTAGGCAACACAGAAGAGGGGGGGGACCTTTTTCTTATTTCCACATAACAACTCAAAGGTATATTAATGACACTAGTCCTTACCCGTTCAAAGATTGAGCTCTGAAATGATGTGCAGTGTGTGGGTTATGAGGGATGGAAAGTAACTTTAACTGGTGCTTGCATGATAATATGTAGGAGCATCAATGTAAGAAATACCCGTTTCGTTTAATGGCTACAGAGATACTGTGTACCGATCTGCATGATTTTTGGACAAAATCTGTAACAGGGCCAGACAACAGACCCCCCCCCGCCCGCCCGCCTGCGCGCACACACACACACACACACACACACACACACACACACACACACACACACACACACACACACACACACACACACACACACACACACACACACACACACACACACAGACACACACAGAGCTGGTTAAACATGTTGCCTCATGCTAGATGCAGAATAGATATGCCTCAAGCTAGATGCAGAATAGATATAGATACACCATAAAAATGCTAATATACAGCATATGATTTGTGAAAGTGACAAACGGGCTCCACAGTTATGTTAGGTGTGTTCATATGCTAATGGTGATGCGATTTCAGATAAATTGCTCCAGCCACTGAGGAGAAACACTGTGACAGACACTCACTCAGACAGACAGACAGACAGACAGACAGACAGACAGACAGACAGACAGACAGACACTCACTCACTCACTCAGACAGACAGACATTTGGAAAATTATATGTTTGATAGTTCAATGTTGAAAATGGGTGGTTCTCCCCGGGGCAGACCTCCATTCAGAAACACCCCCACTTAGAATAATCCCCATTCAGAAATACCTCCACTGAGATTAGGGTTAGGGTTTAGGTGGCACCTCCATTTAGAATAACTAGTCCTTACCCGTTCAAAGATATGAGCTCCGAAATGATGTGCAGTGTGTGGGTTATGGGGTGTGCACTGTGCACACAGTATATGAGGGATGGAAAGTAACTTTCTGGTGCTTGCATGATAATATGTAGGAGCATCAATGTTAGAAATACCCGTTTCGTTTAAAGGCTACAGAGATACTGTGTACCGATCTACATGACAACATCTGAAAGAGGGCCAGCCAACACCCCCCCCCCCCCCCCCCCCCCCCACCCACCCACACACACACACGCACGCACAGCACACACACACAGAGCTGGTTAAACATGTTGCCCCATGCTAGATGCAGAATAGATATGCCTCATGCTAGATGCAGAATAGATAGTAGTTACACCATAAAAATGCTAATATACAGCATACGATTTGTGAAAGTGACAAACGGGCTTCACAGTTATGTCAGGTGTGTTCATATGCTAATGGTGATGCGATTTCAGATCAATTGCTCCAGCCACTGAGGAGAAACGCTGTGACAGACAGACAGACAGACAGACAGACAGACAGACAGACACTCACTCACTCAGACAGACATTCGCAAAATTATAGTATAGATGGAAGTCAACCGTCTGAATGGCAATGTTTCTGAATAGAGATGTGTGACACCTCCATTTAGAATAATGGAAGTCAATAACCGGTTCTCCCCTTTAAACTGTAAAATCAGCCTTATACTTTCAGAGAGAGGCATGGCCTTTGATCTGGTCCCTGCTTTCTCTAATAATAGGCCTACAGTACTTATTGCTTGCATGACATGTCTAGGGAGGGAGAGATGGACAGGTCAGAGGAGGACTGATTTGGGGTTTTGAACAGATGCCAGTCTGGGTGACTTGTGGTGTTCCAAGCCACTTCCTCAACACACCACCACATGTCATTACAGCTCAGTGGTTCTCAACTGTGAACCCAGAGACTCATTACTGCTGGCTTTTATTCTAGATCTAGATGAAACTTGAATAACATAGGATCAGATTCTACATTTAGCTGACGATAGGATGGTGGGAGTGCCCCCTTATGCCTTGAAAACTAGTTGATCCATCTTCACGGGTTTATCCGAATTCAGTTTGATGAAATAAACATAAATAAATATGGCATAGAGGAATTTTACTCAATCAATAAGCAAAAAAGGGGAAAACATTAAAATAAGTCCTGTGACTGGGGGTGTCTTGTGGTCAAACCTGTGACCATGAATGGAATTAGCTACGTGGTGGAATCAAGAACAAGCAGTGTTTCTTCTGGACAGTTGGGGACCAATTAGCTACACTACCAAGAGTGGAACACAGTCAAACATTTGGCATTAATTTTACTCTGTGAGAGAGTTTAAAATAACTCTCAGAGATGAATAAACACTAAGGATTTTACGGTGTAGATTTGGCCTTCAGAACTGTGCCTGAGAACCACGCTGGTTTATCACTTTCAGGGGAATATTTTTCACATTGAGTACAAAGTAAAGCCTCAGGGTCTGTTTGGGTCCATTTTCTTGTTTGGGTCAAAATAATTAAATGACGCTGAGGATCTTAATGTCTGAAAGCAGTTGCAACAGGTTTAGTTACGGTTTTTAACTGTTATCGCATTTCTCCTTGTGTATTCATTTAGTAAAAATTGTGCTGCGAGGCAGACGCGCTTGTGTCTTGTATCGTGATACAGCTTGTATTTTGTAACTATAATATGCTCTGCTCTGTTCATCTTGGCTCTTGTTTTCTTTTTGTTGTATTGTTGTGCCTGTTGTACACCAGCTGTTCTCTTTATCAAGGCAAGCCTGAGGAGCAAATCCAAGTTTCCACTGTTAGGAGTGGTTGTTTCTGCTTTCCCTTATTGAGTTCAGTAATGTGCGTAGATGCCGTGTTTTGAACTAAATAGACCCGCTGAATTATGCATTGTCCTGACTAACCCATCCGTTATGCTTACAAATTTGTACAGTATGCACACACATTTTGGCATTTACTTTGAGTTTTTCCCGATGATGTATGTATGATATGTACATCATGTAGTGAATATTTCATAATATTTTCATTATTCATACAATATTTTACTCCTGTATATGTGCGCTTTAAGTTTTCCTTCAAAGATGTACAGGTAGTCTATTCTTATTGTTTTATTGGACAGACAGACAGAGAGAGAGAGAGAGAGAGAGAGAGAGAGGAGAGAGAGAGAGGAGGGGGGGGTGATGTGTAACACAGATCATCCTATAACAAAAGATATAATGGTCTTCATTCCCCAAAATATATTGGTGAAAAGTGTATGGTTTGGTAAGGTAATGTACAAGGTGGACGATAAAGTTTGAATGGAGGATTGTGTTTTGATTGGTCCATGCTGTGGGACTTAAGAGTGTGTGGTTCTACAGATTCCTCCTTTCACACAAACATCGCTGCATTTCCCCCCTACATTCCTAGCTGCTTTCCCTGAACGTATTGTACTTGCACAATGTACAATTAAACAAAACAATAATTTAATGCTATGACGCGAATTACATCATAGTACGTCCATTATAAACCTTCCGGCCGAAACACAGACTTACAAATAGTTCCACGCTGCAGTGTACTCACGAGTGTAGTAGGCCTACTGTGTCCCCTGGTGGCAGGAACAGTGTAGTGCAGACATTACGACACACACACACACACACACACACACACACACACACACACACACACACACACAAAGGAACAGTGTAGTGCAGACATTATGACACACACACACACACGCACACACACACACACACACACACAAAATACATGAAGAAACAGTGCTTTTGGTGGCCAACATGGCTTGGAGCAGTTGTGCGTGGGTGCATGTGAGCACGCGAAGCGTGCGATTTCTAGATATGAGCGGCCGCGTCAGCGGCCGCGATTTTCTAGTGTCATAAATTGACATTCAGGATTTTACTGTATATGTGGTGTCAACAGAAAGTGCCTGAGTCACTCAAACAACTTTACCACTAACTCAACAACAGAGTCCAGGGCCAGTCAGACAAAACCAAAACCAATTTCACATTTAACATGAGCCAAATTGACTGGAACCACATCCCCTACTTTGCAGGAAAAGAATAACATTTTATTCCTTTGCACCAGGCCAGTGCCAGGTGTGGTGAATGGGTGTGTGGGTGAAGATACCAACACCAGCCTGTCCCTGCCCATCATGGCTCTTACCTCTATCATGCCACAGCAGGCAGGTCTGAATAAGGGGTGAAATGGGGCAGAACACCTCAGGCTCTCCAGAGGAATGCAAGGTATTTCCTACCGTAGAGACTGTACAATAAGACTGACCCAGCTGAGGTGAGATGCAGAAGCAGGGCACGATTCTGCCAAGTTTCCAATACATGCTCTTTTGTAAGATACCATCTCTGTTTAAACAACCTCATGGAACAACAAGTAACTGATTTACATCTTTGCTCTGTCGCAAGAAAGCATAATCTATCATTGCTCCAGATGTGGCTCAAAATGTACAAAGTCTCTGCATCCCTTGTGGTGTGTTACAAGTAGTGCCTACATCAAACACACACACACACACACGCACGCACGCCACACACACACACACACACACACACACACACACACACACACACACACACACACACACACACACACACACACACACACACACACACTCTGTGCACACACGCACACACTTACCCACCACAAACCCAATCAAACCGTCGTCAAATAAAAGGGAACGCCCACTTCGTTTGTTCCTTTTCATGCGTATAGCTATCAGAGTCTGTCTCGAGAGATTACCACAACCCTAACTGCTCCCAATGAGCAGGTTGGTGCATTGCATAGTTAACTCCGCTGTAGGGTGTGAATGGCTGAATGTAAAGTGCTATAGAGAGTGCTACTGTATATGCAAATGCACTATAGCTACAGTACAGTATGTATAGGTACATACTGTATCCTGTACATTGTTGCAGATTGGGGAGTCCAATATAACACATCTGACACTATGTTTATGCCTGGGTAATTATGGATGCTGTCCCTGTCCTGTATTTGTTGATGTAATAGTTATTTTGTGGCTCACCCCTGGAACCATACATATCTCTTGTGGTCAGAGATTAAACCGCTCCCTCCTGTATATCTCAATGAAGAACAAGATTATTTTCATAGGACTCACTGAATCATATCCCCCTCTCCACCTTCTACACCCTCATGCAGGATAGCCCTCCATCTAACATTTAGACAACATTTTCACCTGCACACAAGATATCTAAAAATCTAAGGGCAGATTGCCATGATTGGGAGCCACAGTGTGCAGACTTATACAGTTTCACACATTATATCTGAAAATCTAATGAGCAGATTAGCATGAAAAGTAATTCACTCAGGAGGGATTGAACACTACAGATGTTGGTGACCCCATGGCCTTTCCTCTAGTGCCCACCATGTGAAATATTTCCACTTTCACATAAGATATATCAAAATCTAATGGGTGGATTTCCATGAAACTTGCGTTTATTCCTGAAATAATTAACCCTGGGCCAACTATTTGGTCTGATTACACACTGGCAAACTTCAATTGATTTCCTATACCGGTATCTGTATCACGTGAGTTTAGGAGCCCATAAGTCAACACACTGTTGCGAGATCTGGCAACGCTGATCATAGGACGTTCACGCCATCTGGCGTTTACGTCGAGTGGACTGTAGTCGCACGCAGTTGCTCAATTAGGAGACCATTTGTTTTGCATTAGAGACGTTGGTTCTGTATCTTGGAAGTATGTCAAAGATTGAGGCATCAATACAACATATGCATAATCTTTTAAGGTCCTCTATTGTGCACACCTCAAGTAAAGACTAATGCTCCAGGTGAGGCTTGAACTCACAACCTCGGCATTTCTTAGCTGGTTACTGTTTTATAAGTACCGCGCGCTAACCGATTGCGCCACTGGAGCACATGTTTGTGATTTGCACCAGAAATCAATTGACATTGCTGTGTAGATCTGTACAGTATGTAGGAGGTCAGGGGCCCTATTATGAACGTCTTATGTCCAGGTTATCTAGTAATTAAGTCATCGTCAGCACATTTAATCCCTGGGGGAGCGTTCATATGTAAATTAACATTTACATATGAATGGTATCTGCTTTGTTTAAATGCCCAAACCACACCCATGACTGGGCCATGAAGGGTGCATACTCCACTTTTAGAGCCAAATTTATTTCGGTTCGATATGACGTTATTCAGAGGTTTGGGGGGTGGGCACCATAATTAATTTGGCTGTTCGGAGATTTTGTGACTCCCCGAACAGAACCGAAATAAATGTGACTCTAAAAATGGAGCAGTGGTAATTAAGACGTGTAAAATAGGGCCCTAGGTGTCTACTGTATGTCTGTCTGGAGCTAATCTCACAAACGATAGATAAAAGATTTAAATTAAGTTTTAACAATAGAATAAACTGATTCATTATGCTATAAAACTTATATATACTTATATAACAATATTTTAAAAGAACATTTAACTTTATGAAAAAGGAAACAAGTTATAAAATATGAATCACTGAACTTTGTTTTATTCAACCAAAATTGAAACATTTGTAAAGGTATTTTAATTTTTTATATCTATATTTCTTTATATCGTCCAAACTATACTAGAGCTGTCTCATTCTCTGCTGTCCTAATGTCTAAATAAATGCATTCCAGAATTGATTCCAACTCTACCGCTGTGTAAATACCCCATTTGATTGTGTCATCCAGAATATAATAGATTAGGCCATGGCCTCAAACCTCATGTCTCCTTCACTCAAGTCATGTTTCGATTTCAGCCGGAGGGGGAAGCATTCATACTATTCCAGGAGAAAGCTCTGCTTTTCAGTATTTCAGGAATACATTTTGTTCTATTTTATTTTATTTTACTGTTAGTGGATTTGTCTGATTGTCTGTATCTGTTTCAGTGATATTTAAGCAATGTGGTTTTCAGCAGTATCATCCATGGGGCCCAAAAGTGGGTCAACTGTGAACTATAGTAGAAGGAATATTGTTAGCAGATATAGTGGTTCCTCAACGCATGGTCAAGGTAAAGTTCCGTTATAGAATAATAGTATGTTATTTTTGATTAATTGATTGATTGATTGATTGATTGATTGATTGATTATATTATTTTAATGTCCTATCTATGTAAAGCACTTTGGATAAAAAGCTCTATATAAATAGGTCCAGGTGGTGTACAAAACATGCACACCCTTTCTTGGCCCTTGTACAGGGTTAAATACTTCAACAAAAGGTCAAGTGCCCCAAACAAAACCCAAACTCACAACCTTGGCATCGCTCAGCTGGTCACTGTCTTATAAGCACCGTGCGCTAACCAATTGCACCACTGGATCACGTGCTGTGCACATGACATGCATAATCAGCTATTCACATTATAAGGTCATATCATTCATACAGTATATCATAGTTATCATTACAAAGCGATTCCCCGTTTAACGTCACTGTTACTGTGTTTGTCAGTGGCACAGTGATTAAAATGAACCACAAGTAATCCCTGAACATGAATTCTAGAATATAATGTTCCTACTGTATGCCTCTCAGCTTCCCACTGTCAATAAAGAATAATGTCAATCTGCAGCACAGTGGTGGTGGAGTGAGGAATGATTAGCTTATCATGCAGGCTGTGGTAACGACATGGAAGACAGACAGACCCCACAAGCTACTGCAATTAAACCAGCGGTTTCATCTTGTAAAGACCACCAGCACGTATTGTCTGAGGGATGGTCAGGAATGAACATAATCATTTCTTAATGGCCTTGTGCGTGGAACACAGAACCTTGTCGGCAATCAATCTAGATTATACATTGTGCAGTCTGTGGCAGCTTTGTTTAAATATTTGAGGCTATCTGCCTTTTGGCATCACATTAATCACTTCACTGAATTAGTCCTGAAATTCACAGTTTTGTCCCACACACCACTTCCCTGCCCCCTCTCTTTAGTTTACGCCACAGCCAATTCATCATAAACAGTTCTGTCTTTCAAGCAGACTGAAGAAGTGGTGGGAACATTAAATTACTTGACTTTTAACTGTAATTTTCCCCTTATTTTAGTAGTTAGTTAATTGTATCACCTGTTATCCCAACTCAAAATTATTTTCATAATTGATGGCTGTAATTAAAACCAGTAGAACTGGATACCATTGTTGACTCTTTTCCACTTAAAGGGTAACCCAGAACCTCCGCATCATCACAAACAGACTAGAATGAGTAATAGAATGGATACATCATTATAAGAGAATGTGTGCTTGTATGTTTCACAGTATTAACGCATACCGTACGGTAGAAGATCGAGGGTTGCTTCTCTGTTGCAGATGATTTTTTGGCATCATTTGCCCGACATGAGCTATGATGTAATAAAGAGTGCAATGATGTTGTGGAATCACCTTGAGTCAGGAATTCAGGGACTAGTGAAAAGACAAAGATTACATGCTGAAGCTGTGGTTGTACATAGGTTATCAAAACGTTTATGAACCGTTGCATAACTACATACTGAATCTTTAGTATAGTATAGTCTTTGCCCCCTTTTTATTTAATCCAGTGATAATTAAGTGGCCTTCGGGTCAAATGCTTCCTGAGTCATATGGCCCATTCTGTAGGTCATGATACTCCTGTTTATGTAGCATGAGTCAACATGCACAAACACCCTTCACCATGACGCTAGTATGTCACAGGGACATCAATCCAACCCTTGACTCTGAGGTAGGCGTAGGGTACCATTTTTGCGGTCTTTGGTATGACTTGCCCTGGAGATTGAAACCCTACCTCCTAATCTCAGGTCAGACACAGTAACCACAACAAGGCATGTGAACTGGTATAGTTAAACAGATATTACCCTTGAAATGTTAACCTAATATCTAGGTTATCTAGGGCGAGTTGTCTGTCCCCCTTTCGTTTCCTCCATTGATGCCAGTGGTCTGCTATAGTGCTGTTCTCTCTTGTTGTGCCACAGTAAGTGTCATTTCATTTCTGTTCTGAAACAACTGCTGACAGGGATGACGTAAGTTCTTGTTTATTTTGCTGTTGTTGTGGCAGATGTTTAGTCACTTAATATGTTGCGATGCACACACACACACACACACACACACACACTGCACGCACACGTACACGCACGCACACACACACACACACACACACACACACACACACGCGCACACACACACACACACACACGCACGCAGGCAGGATCAAAATCTGCTGACAGGAAGGAAGCGACCTCCACCGATATGACTGTAACATCTGTCGTTGCAGCAGAGGCTGGGGGAGCGATATGTGCTAGCATGTAGCATCACCCTGTCTATTATCTGTTTGACCTGATGGCGTTCACAGATGTGAGGAGAGCACTGTACACTTAGATGGCTAAGTGTACAGTGAATCAGGGATGCACCTCTGGTCAGACAAACCTATCTTATCTTCTGTTGTTATCGTGTTGTATCTCATATCTTGAAGTGGTGGTAAAAGTACTCAAATGTATTACTTAAGTAAAAGTATCAATACTGCAATGTAGAAAAGCTCTGTTACAAGTAAAAGTCCGGAATTCTAAATTGACTTGAGTATAAAACTATTGGTATCGAAATGTACTTAAAGTACCAAAAGTAGAAAGTACTCATTATGCAGAATGGCCTGTTTCACCAGTTTTCAAATGTATAAAAATGTAAAAAAAAAAAAAAAATCTGCATCACGACGGATTGTGAGCTTGTAGATTGGCTATTTTCATGTGTATACAGTAGGGTTGAATTGGTTAATGTATGTTTTGTAATAATAATAAAAGTAAAAAAATAAAAATAAATAAGCAGCAGACGCAGACAGACGCCAAGTTTATGAGTTCAAGCATCACATAGAGCAAGGAAGTTTTAAGATCTAAACTTTCACTTACTATTAAAAAGTTCAGTCATTAAATGGCACATAGGCATTTCGGCCCACTTCCAGCCGAGCCAACATGTATACTTCTGAGCTAAGACATAAAGCCCACTTTGGCACTGGACATATTGCGCTTTGAGCTCCATGTGGAGGAAAATGTTATAATTCCCTTTATTATTCATTTCCATTTCAGCCTATTCTCTTTATACAACTACTGGATATTATTTTGATCTCAAGTTATTATGATTATGTATGAATTAAATGTCCCTGACACTAGACAGTCTGGACTAGAGGAAGAATGTTGATAAGGACATCTGCGTAGTTACCCATTGCAGGTTTCCATGACAATGGGCAGTCCCTAGCCAAAATACTGAATCAGGTCCATTTGGGTACATTTGAAGTCTATATTTAGTCTTCAACAGCTTTCAAGCCCTTGTCATCAATCTCCTAATTGTGGATGCAGAACAATGAATTCTGTTACATTTTTATTATTGTCATCTGTGGCATCACCCAAAGGCATTTAGTCGTTAATTCTTTATTCTCACACCAAGGAAATACTTTATTTCCATGACAATTACAAAACATTACAATTTAGGAATTTATCTCAAACAACATACCCATGGCTACCCATGTGGCTCAAGGAGTGAGTTAATATCGTCGTTGTCGGTGGAAACATCGTATCTCCAAGTTTCAAATGTGTACCGGTATGTTCTTTCGCAAAGTAAAGCCCTGCTTCATCATACAAGGCCGTCGCACAAAAGTAGTGAAAACAGGCGACCTACAAGCACACCTCGCGGTGTGAGGCGTTGTGTGCTTGTAGATCGGCTGTTTTCACTAGTTTAAATCATTTTTAAATGATCAATGCGTAACCAACGGTTTTGGACATACAAGGTTTTCACCTGACAACGACGCTACGCTGGACATAAATAACCATACATTAACTTCCTTCCTTGTTGCGTGTGATCCACACTCTCTGTTACCTCCATCCTGTCTCTCCTATTGTGCCCTTGATACAGTATTACCTACTGTAAATGTATATACTGTATTTCTGTAACCAGCGGCAGGCTGCAGCTGGGACATCACTTCCTGGGGGATGTTGCGGTGACACAGTTTGTCTGTCGTTGATGTCACCGTTCAATCAGGGGTCCAGTCAGTGTCACCATGGAGGGGCAAAGGGGTCGGGGAGGGTGTCGGTGTTGTGTAAAGAGCAGAGATTATAGCCTGTAATCTCCTGTCATGAAAACCTACGGCATAGAGAGCGAGAGAGGGAGGGGGATAAGAGGAGTAAGAGACATGATCAGGATCATGGAATAACAAGCGGAGGATGGATTGGAGAAGGTTGTGTTTTGCTGGTTGAGTGTGATGTGTGTCTTTTTTTTAAATCACACAGCTTCTGGTTAGTGTTTTTCCCACTGTATTATTTACTAAATAAACCTGTTATGAGTGTTGATTGTTTGTGCGCTCATGGGTGCTATGGTTGATTTAGGGTTTGGGAATAAGTGCAATAACAGAAATCAATTGCGTGCGACCCGTGCGTGCGTGCATGCGTGCGTGCATGCGTGCGTGCGTGCGTGCGTGCTTGCGTGCGTGCGTGCGTGCGTGAGTGCGTGCGTGCGTGCGTGCGTCCATAGTGTGTATAGTATATAGGCTATATAATACACAAACATCACTCAAATAGATGTGCCCCTAGGGAGCTATGCAAGAATGATATTCAATAGTTGCACTCTGGCTGGCACAAATGCACTCTTTAGACAAATACACACGCACGCACACACACCCACATACCGGTACACACACTCACACGCATCACAGTATAATCAAAGGATGTGGTTGTAATTTGCTTGGATGGAGCTGCTATTTGCAGGGACAGTTTTTCTGTTTCCTTGTTTTTCTCTGAACTCGGGACTCTGCTTTCAAGGCCAAGTAAACAGATGCCAACATACACAGCTGAGAAATTCAAAGATTAATGACTTGTTTTTTATATCTTCTTGTCTCTTAAAAATAGGACATTGAGCACTGAGCAGCTATCTACATTACATATACAGTATATTATCTGTTTTAATTGTGATAGAACAGTTGGAAAGCAGAGATGCAGACAGTGCAGCTCTGGTCATGACCCTAAACCAGAAAGAGATAAATAAGTGTTACTGTATCAGTGTGTGCGTGTGTGTGTGTGTGTGTGTGTGTGTGTGTGTGTGTGTGTGTGTGTGTGTGTGTGTACTAATATATTTATAATGATCAGACTTGCAGCAACACACGCCGCACGGCGCACGCACATTGTAGTGCACACCTTAAAGCGTAACAACCCACGCGTTAAGGCATAGCGCACATCTGCATGAATAGGGCACACCTATGCTACACCTTCAATTGAATTTTGTCACACGTATAGGCATGTGTAGCGTTTTGATATGCAATTGAATCATGTCAGCCGCGACTCGCAAGGCACTATGTCAGAAGAATGCATGATGCACTAACAGCTGACACATAGAATCGTTCTAGATCAGATGTCCGGCCAGGCAGACGTTCAGGTCATAGACTGTAAAATATATGGACAAAGCGAAGCCATTGGTTTCTATGCAGCGCAAATGACGCATTTTGGGTCCTTGGCATGGGTGTCGCCATCATAGATTGTAAAAGCACCAGAGGATGCTATTGGCTGCCAACGGTCACGTGCAACCGCAGAGATACATGGAAGAATGTGGTCGGAGCCTCCCGAAATACAGCACACGAAGAAGAACACAGCCGGCTGGTATCAGTTTAGTTGGCCACGCCCCCCGCAACTTTATCATCAATTTTAACATAAATGGGACCTTATTTTCACAAAACGCATATCATCGTGATTGAAAGGCAATTTTTAACTAGCGATAGGAACCATAAAGTATTTATGAAAATGTTAATTAAGGTTAGAAAATGAAAGGGGAAAATGAATGGGGTCCAATGGAGAACAATTCTTTTTGCGATCGGCCGGGGGGGAAAACAGCGCAACTAGTGGCCAATCATAGGAAGTTTTAGTTCCGTATTGGAATCATTTTAAATCGGCGGAACTATGCCCCTGGTTCACGTGTGAGTTAGCGTGGACTTGCAGGCACCAGTCAGGCATTTGATGTACTGCAGTCAGTGTAGCATGCGTGTGTGTGTGTGTGTGTGTGTGTGTGTGTGTGTGTGTGTGTGTGTGCGTGTGTGTGTGTGTGTGTGTGTGTGTGTGTGTGTGTGTGTGTGTGTGTGTGTGTGTGTGTGTGTGTGTGTGTGTGTGTGTGTGTGTGTGTGGCATGCATGCATGTGTAAGCGTAGACTTCTGTGGTGTGCGAAAGGTGCAGCCTTCTGATGGAGCCGTTCTCTCGCTGCTGCATTGAATAGCATTTAGCTCTTCAGACTTGGCTTCGGCCAGAAGGACTCTGAATGTTGGGCTCCAGTGGCACTTAGAGCGGAAGGCATTTGTGTCCATTCAATGGCTCTATGGCCAAACGGTGCTTGGACGTTGTGTGTGTCTGTGTGCCTTTGTGCAGATGGTGTGTGTGTGTGTGTGTGTGTGTGTGTGTGTGTGTGTGTGTGTGTGTGTGTGTGTGTGTGTGCGTGTGCGTGTGCGCGTGCGTGTGCGCGTGTGCGCGTGCGCGTGCATGGCCTATAATTTATCCATTGGACTGAATCACAGGCTGATTCATGGCTGGGATGTACAGGGCCTCTTGGTCGGTGGTCGTTTTCTTTTCTTTTTTTTCATCCCACCAAAAAACCCTGCAGATGTCCTTTTATGCCTTATGCCTCCCTCCAACTCCAATCACTCCAGGCACTTCCTCTTTTGGCCGCTGTACAATAGATGTAACGCTACAAAAACAAGAATTGACACAGTCAATATAAAATCTGGTGGAATGGTGTGGTGAAAAGTCGGGGACTTTGAACAGTCTATCCATAATGATAATGAGTGGGGCGTGAACGGAGTAATATTATAAGTAATGTTGCATAGTTGTTTTTCATAGTTGGGTTTTATCTAGCCTACAAATAACTGTGCGATACATTGTTTGCTTAGATTCACTCAGCCTTTTATTGAAGTATTTTGGGTGATTTGTTCCTTTGTAATAAATTGCACATTTGAAGTTACTGGTGGTGTTTCCTATCATCGATGTTGCATAATATTAGAATTCACTGTCGGCTTTATGTGAAAGTAGCTAAACCTTTTCAATAAATTGATAAGTATTTACCATTTACAACATACGTGGCCCGTGCTCCACGGCTAATGTTTACTGTAATACACGGGTGGCGTTTCCCACCTTGTGAGGAAACGTGGGATAGAGAATGGCAAGAGCTGGTCAAAAACACTATAAAGTTGCAATAAGGATACAGTCTTTAATGCATGTTTTAGAATATTCTAGTTTATGTCTGCCAAATAGTATCTATATAGTTCTCACATAAATTCGTTTGGGTTAGGGGTGAAACAAAACATGTTGTGTGTACCCCTCTGCTTTTGTGTTCACAACACAGCTACATATAAAAAGTAAGACAGAGGGTCAATGAACACCTCTGTGACGTTGGCACCCCATATGTTGAAAACATATATAAAAATGGTGTCATTCTTTGGTGCTGAAATTCACTCAGCCTTCAAAATAAAAGTGCAGTAAATAATGTATCATTTAAAAGACATTGATTTTTATTTTAGGCAGGAACATTCACGTCAAGAATATAACAATTAATAACATAATGAACAGATAGACTCGGCAAGATATTGGCAAGGATATTTAACCATTTATTGCATAAATGGAATACAGTTAAACTTGGCGTTTGAAGGGCTCCGCGATCGGAGATGCTCCCTGAATTTTGTGCAGGCATTTCTGAGCATGCTAAGCAAAATCAGGGAACGCAGCAATACCCCCCATAGGGATAGAATAGCAAATAGCAATAACCGTGACATGTAACATAGTCAAATCACAGTATTGAGCTTAACAACATTGACATGAACTTAGACAAAATCACAGTATGAGCTTAACAACATGACATGAACTTAGACAAGATCACAGTACTTGCTTAACCACATTGACATGTAACTTAATCAGACAATCACAAGTATTTGAGCTTAGCCAGAGTGATCATGCAAAGGTGGAGGCTGGGGTGGAGGAGGAAGCAAGCAGCAAATGATTCCGAAGCTTCGGAACCAAGCATTGGTAGGGAAAGCAAGCTCTATTTAAAGGAGCCTTCCCTACTGATTGAGAGCTCTGATTGGAGTATGGCAGTCATGTGACATAATGACCAGCAGATATGTTAATGAGGTATGAGAACAGAGCTGACTGACAACTGACACTCAGACTGGCGGCGACTTGACTCCCATGCCCTGCATAAACTTACGCTATGCTTTATTTTAGGCAGGAACATTCACGTCAAGAATATAACAATTAATAACATAATGAACAGATAGACTCGGCAAGATATTGGCAAGGATATTTAACCATTTATTGCATAAATGGAATACAGTTAAACTTGGCGTTTGAAGGGCTCCGCGATCGGAGATGCTCCCTGAATTTTGTGCAGGCATTTCTGAGCATGCTAAGCAAAATCAGGGAACGCAGCAATACCCCCCAAAACTAATGAGCTTGCTCTCTGTCTTGGCAGGGCTCGGCCAACCAGAGAGCGCTTTAAAACCCCCCAAAACACGGAACCCAACGCCACATAAAACCTGTGTCAGTCAGACTCTGGTTATGTGAAGCAGCAGAGCGCCACTGCAGACTTCTATATGATTAAAGCAAAAAGACTGCAGAGTCTTTACCACAAAGAAGCCATCCTAACGCTTAGCAGTAACTATGTGAACAGCCGCTGGCTGCGATCTCTACGTTGAATTTATTTAACTTATGCAAAAAAGATACAGCTGCATCTTAAAGAGAGATCATTCTATGGATAGTGAAAATGTACCTATTCTGTGTAGCTGCGAAGCTTCGCCTATTCTTGAATGATTAGCCTATTTTAAGAAGCAGATGTTCTTAAAGAAAGGCCATTCGAGCCGGGAAGCTCCCCTGCTGGCCTTGGATTAATTTGCATGATTGATAATTATTTGTATTTTATTATTTTTTATTTATTTATTTTAATTTACTTTTACTTTTAATTTACTTTACTGAGCTGTGCACCGCGCTTAAGGGGAGTGAGCTAATTAAAGTTACCTATGTTTATTGGACATCAACCTGCATGGAGTAGCCTAATCCCTACCAGCTGCGCTGCCCGTGCCACCACCTTGTTGCTTCGGATAGACCGACTCCTCATTCCATCGCGCCCATGGCTTTTTGGGCCGCCAGAATGTCCGCTGTCCCTGGGCGAATGTAACGTTCGAACGCTGTTGACGACCAGCAGCCCATGACTTTGAGTGTTGAAGCTGGGACCAGGGTGGCTGCTGATGTAGCTGCGCCGATGCGGAACGAGTGGGACGTGTACAGCTCTGGAGGCATCCCGCATCTTTTGCAGAGGAGACGGAGTCTGGCTGTAAACCATGCCCTTGACATTGACTTCCCCTTGTCCGTCAGGAACAGGGGCTCGTCTTGCCTCGCCAGGGGACGCTTTTGCAGGTACCGGACCATGGAGGACAGAGGACAAAACATGGTTTTAGTTTGAGAAATAATTACTTGTCCCTTCCTTGTCTGTTTTAGAGTGCTTGAGAAATATTGAATACATGTGAGAATCGACCGTGATATTTGCCATGCTAAGGTCGTGAAGAGGATCAAAGCGATCTGTATTAGAGGTAAATTCCCCACACCTGAGAAACCCGTAGAAAGCAGAGAAGAAAACTGTTTCTAGTAACAAATCAACATATGCACCGAAACACCCCTGCCTTAAGTGAGCCACCAGTTTGTGCACAAGGGGTATAGTAAGAGGAAGTCGCTTGATACAGCTTGCCTCGCCAGAGGCCACGCAGATACCATGAAATGGAGGATAAAAAGAAGTATTAGTTGAGAACGTAGACTGGATTGCCTTGTTGCACTACCCGGCTGAATATCAATTAACTCATACCATCATAAGGTGCTGCAGAGACTTGAATATACTTAGAATCATCTTGAGCCTTGTTGCAACGATCATTATTATAATTATAATTAATTATAATACAACCATGCAATCTATATAATACATCTGACTTATCAGCCATATAATTATGCCTTTAGATGAAGATGCAGTTTGATTAACGAATGACCTGCCTTTCATGGCTCGGGAGGAGGTCCAGGTGAGCATCCTCGATCCAGAATCCTCGATCATCCCATTCCCGACACATGGATGTCGCTCATGAAACAGGCAGGCAGCCACTCCCGTCTGCCGAATCTGTAGCGTGCAAGCAGGCGGGACAGCAGGGGGCGGGCGCGCAGCAGGCGGGCGGGCGGGTGTGCAGCAGGCGGGCAGGCAGCGTGCAGGCAGGCGGGAGTACAGGCAGCATGCAGGCAGGCGGGCTCATGGTTGCAGCAGAAGTAGCGTTAGCTGAAGCTGTAGTAGCAATGCCCTCTGCAGTGCCGACCGGCTCCTGACTGGCCTCATGGTATTATACAGTAGTGGACGAACTATAAAGATAAACATGTTAGCAGAAAGCACGCAGCACTGCAGCACAACGCTGCAATGAAATGCTGCAGCAGCTCCAGTATGAAGCTGAAAAGTTAAACATGATGTTAGCAGCAGACATGTAGCAGCCTCAGCAAGAAGCTATAAAGAAAAACACAATTTAGCAGAACATGTAGCAGCTTTAGCCTGAAGCTGCAATGATAAAACCTGAGGCCATAGCAGTGGGCATGCCGCAGCTCCGGCATGGAGCTGTAATGATAACATGATGTTAGCAACCGACATGTATCAGCTTTAGCATGAGTTGTAAAGTTAAACATGATGTCAGCATTAACTAGCAGTAGCATTAGCTGTAATTATTAGCAGTTATGCTAGCAGGCAGCAGCAGGTTGAGTGGAGCTAGCAATAGCTGAAATTATAGGACACATGATAGTATCTGACTGAAGCAGCAGCAACAAGCCATTAGCACAATTATGTGATCATTGTAGCATCCGAGATAGCAGCACGACTGATAAAGAAAGAAGCCTGGAAATGAAACATGTTGTTAGCAACAGACATGTAGCAGCTTTAGCATGAGCATAAGTTGAGCATACAGAGAAATGGTAGAGTCAAAGCAACAGCCAGCCTGCAGTAAATAGTTTTTACACCGAAGAGCCTTTCAGTGTGCAAAATTACAGAACAAGTGTTTAACGCTGTTCCGAACAACGTTCAGCATGTACTGGCTGTGCATAGATACAATAATCAACTCAGTTTATCCATTTCACATGGCCACTTAAGTGTTATCATGCTAGCGTTTGTAGCACAAGACATTAGCGTTAGCCGCTAACATAAGCATTTAGCAGTGAACAAGCTTTTCACATGGCTATCCCAGTGTTGCCATGCTAGCGTTGTAGCATGAGACAATGACAACCCCTGAGTTACTAGCATTAGCCTCAAACATTAGCATTTAGCAGTGAACAAGCCTCTCCCCATGCTGGAATGTATCCTCTTACTCTATACAACTCAAAGGTTCCAAATGCGCTAACATTAGCATTTAGCAGTGAACAAGCCTCTCACCATGCTGGAATATTCCTCTCACTCAAACCTCTCTCTCAAAGGTTCCTGAGTAAATAGGGAGAGCTTCCTAGGACTTTTCCCATGCAACCTTCTAACAAGTCTTCAACTCTCCCCACACTACACACACAGTAGCTGCTTGACCTCATGTGGCTCAAAAAGGGAATTAACCCACTCTGCACACAGACTAGGCTGATTCTAACAGGAAGCATGTTGGAAGGATGTTGAAAGCAAGCCAAATAAGCAACTTTACTTCAGAACAAGCCCGAACAAAACAACCCACAACTAGAAGTTATGGGGAAACAAGACCGAGTTGCTTATAATGGGCAGACCTGGCAACACTGCTAGACTGAGAACAGTGTGAATGTGTATGGTAGCAGTACATAGACTACACTACCCATGATGCATTGCCCATTTAACAACCTCCCTTATCAACTTTCCACCATTCCACCACATAGGACATTAACTATGGTGTTTATAAAGCCAAATAATCACCTGTGCAAGAACCTTCATTTCCATACTTAAGCAAGTGTGAGAGTGAGCGTGTTTGATCCTCGCTTGAATGCCGCAATCTCACCTACTTTACTCCAAGTAGTGGCAGTTAGTTGAATATGGACTAATTCAACTGTAGCACATGACAATCTCTCTCATGGTAACAAGTTCTTACACCCATGAAAGGCATATGTTAACCATTAAACATTTAAACCCCCTCCATAAAACTTCTAACATCTTGAAATGCTGTACCACTGAATTATCTAAGCATCAATATTTGATTCAAGACTCTTACCGAATACTAGCTGAACCACTCCTCAAGGACAGGTCCCCAACAAACACTCGGACTCAGGCTTCTGCATGGCCAAACAGGCCCAGACGCAGCCACCTCCCCTTATGCTCTGCCCTTAAAGGGGCAGTGCTACTCCTGTAAACACTTGACATGATTCCTGAATGAGCAAAGCATTAATCTTAATACACAAATATACTCAGTAGTTCCAACCTGCCTGCAGAGTAAAAGTAGCATTAGTATATGATTAGCAGCAATGTTGGGAAAAGAGGCATATATTAAAAGTGAGCAATAGCATCAGAATATCATCCATGCATGATATCAATAATAGCATAGGCTACACCTGTTTAAAGCAGGATGGGAATCCCTGCATGGAGCCATGCATCTGAAGGGAGTATGGCCACACCGGCCAACATGTTGGATTAGCTGCCGAACTAGCTGGTGTTTGCAGAGTGTAGCCCTGCGATTAAAGATTTAAGAAACCCAGTGTGGCATCTGCTGGAGACAAACAGCACTGGAAGCTGGGCAGGAACAACAGTTCACATACTGTTCTAGGCAGCACAAATCACAGCCAATGCCATCATGGTTCGGGGTGCACTGTAGAGCAAAGCATGCTGTTAGCTTATGTTGCTACAAACAATTTGAAGCTTCCACTACTACCACTGTTAGCATATGCTATACTGTTGAAATGTTTTCTCTTCTGAGAAGCAAGCATGCTAGTAATACATTTTAGATGAGACCTTGTTCAAGTTATGAGTAGTAGTAAACACGTAAATGAGAACTAATGAAGTAGTGCATCATGATAGCTGTAGTTAACATTAGGCATAACACTGTTAGCAGTAGCATAGTGATAGCAACAGATATAAAAGCAGGCTAGCATTGCTATTGAAGCAGCACGGCAGTAAGCAGTATCTAAAGCAGAACCATATGGTATCACCAAGCTTTCGAGCAGAAACAGAGAGTAGAGCAGCCGCAGCAGCAAGCAGCAAATGATTCCGAAGCTTCGGAACCAAGCATTGGTAGGGAAAGCAAGCTCTATTTAAAGGAGCCTTCCCTACTGATTGAGAGCTCTGATTGGAGTATGGCAGTCATGTGACATAATGACCAGCAGATATGTTAATGAGGTATGAGAACAGAGCTGACTGACAACTGACACTCAGACTGGCGGCGACTTGACTCCCATGCCCTGCATAAACTTACGCTATGCTTTATTTATTAGAAGTTTGCATAGGAAAGGGTACAGTTTCAGGATGATACCGTTCACTGGTACAATGTCCACTAAAAGGAGATCCATGAAAAGACTAAGCTTATTTCCACAGGAAACCATTAAAGTATCTCATATATCATTGAATGCCTAATAGAACGCAGTACTATGCAGTCGATATGTAAATAAAAAAATAAAAAATATGTCTAAAACAGTAAGAGGGGCAAGGGATACAAATGTATTTAAAAGATGAGTATTTGATGCATGTCTATATACTAGTGTAGGCTACTTCTAATTGTCCCAACACATTTTGGTTCTTTCAGATTGAAATTCGTCGAATGCAAGCTATTAAAGGCCACTTAACACAATTCCATTCCAATTCGAATCGTTCTGCTATAATCCTATCAATTGGCTGTTCAGACACAAATTCCCTGGTTCTTTCAGATATTCTGACAAAGAATAAATTAGTTCTATGGTGGATTGTTTTTTTATTACACCACTGCAGTGTCAAACATTTTGTCCTTCAGCCATTGAAATAAAATGGGTTTTCATGAGTGGGTTCTCCAGTTGGTGGCGGTAATGCACCTTTAAGGTTACACCAACCACCAATAAACCCCAAAGAAAAGAAGAAGCAGCAACCAGGAAGACCAGGCGATGCTTTTAAACACATTTGTATTTGGAAAAGTATATTGAGATGAAGATGATGATGACTGCTCAATGTTCCCATAATGCTTTGAATGAACGTGACAAAGTGAACATATAACTGACTGACTATTGTGGGATGTAATCTGCAGTAGACGCCTGTGAATGTCCTGTCTATTCCTTATATTATTTACATTTTCCTGCTTTAAATAATAATTATGTGCAACTGTGGTGTGGATGCTTATAGACATACAGCTATGATACCGAGTTAGCATGTATTTTGTTGTGAATGTATTTTTTTATTTATTGGGGAAAAGCTTCCGTTACATGTAGGCCTACTGTACTGTACCTGTTTCCTATTTCCAATACTTTTACTTCTACTCCACAATACATCTCAGATCCAAATATCATACATTTAGTCCACTACATTTACTTGAAAACTTTAGTTAGTGCTGATACTTTTACTTGAGTATAGTATGTGAGTACTTTTTCCACCACTGGTATCAATAAACGAGAACTACTATTCTATCTCTTTCTCATAATGCCCAAATGTAATCCTTTGTTCTGCTGTCATAAGCCCACGTTTGCCAATAGTCTTCAGGTGTTAATGGTCAGTTTCTAAATAATTCACACACAGTAACTGTGTGAATTACTGCTCGAAACTGGACATCAACACCTAAAATAGCTAACTGTAGCTATGCTAAGTGCTTTGTGTAACATGGGTCTCAGTGTTTGTGTAACTTCGTGAAGGATCATCTGACTCTGATAATAAACCACAATCTACAGGCTCAACCACCTCGCATTGTGAGCTTGTAGATTTTCATAGATTGGCAAAAATAGAGTTGGATCACGTTTTATTCCAGTAACCCAGTTGTTTATACGATAGCTACATTAGCCTGCAGCTAGCGCTAGCTAGCGTTAGCCGTTAGCCACTAATAAACAGTCATCCAGAATAGTCTAATAAGTCAACTTTCCGACGGCAAAGGAACGATTACATTCCATGTGTCCTTCTGATAGATTTTTCCCCCTGGCTGTCATTCCTGTCAATGTTTTATTGTCCAAAAAGAAACGCTCTGGACGTGGATACTGTTCTATTCAATGCTAAGCTAACTCAACAACAAAGGAAAGGACCGCAGCATTTGAGGAAGTCACAGACGCCTCCAGGCAGGAAGCAAGCGGATCATTTTTCCCTCCAAAGCCAGAGAAGAAGAAAACGGGATAATAAATAAATAATAGATTAAATCATTATAACAACATTACATGGTTAATAATTGTTCATTTGGAACATACGTGGCATTACATTAACGGAATAAATACCGGAATAAATATCGCTAAGTAATGGAGTCTCGATATTACCGCATTTGGCTACAAAGGGCTAATACAGGCTGGCTAGGACTAGCATGTTAGCCATATTCTGGGAGGACCAACAAAAATATGTCACGATCTCTCACATTAATTTAAAAAAAGTCCTATTTACATGCAGAGTTAAGCTCTGGCGTTTATGTGAAATGTAGCCTAGATATTTTGAGATGCTTTTGTGGCTTTATCACATTTTAGTGAATTGGGTCGCCGTTTTATTCCATGAGTAATTGTGTATAACATGCCTGCGTTAGCCTGCAGCTAACGTTAGCGTTAGCCGTTAGCCACACATCCAGAATAGTCTAATAAGTCAATTTTCCAACGGCGAGTGAACGATTGCATTCCGTGTCCTTCATGGATTTTTTCCCCCCTGCCTGTCAATGTTTTATTGTCCAAAAAGAAAACGTTCTGAACGTTAAAACTAGATAGTTGTACGATCATGACAATGTTGTCAATGCTAAGTCAATGCTAAGCAGGGACAACAAACATTTGAGTACTTTTGCCAACACTGCTAATTTCCCCCATAGCCTGGTTCTCGCCCCATTGTCTGGAAGGGCACTCCTGGGGTACTGTCCTGCGATTGGCCCTTAGCTCTACCATGTGACATGAATAGCCTATCCAGAAGAGGTAATCAATGGTCGTCAAAGAAAGTGAGGTGATTACTGATCTGGTTTCTTTCCACCAGATAAAAAAAGAGCAATGCCATTGACTCCACAGGAGCACACCAGTGGTGCGATCGCTCGGCATGTGGTACCAAACTCAGTAGAGTGATATAGAAGCTGACGTAGTTCGACCAGATCTACAAAATGTCTAGTGCTTGCACAATGCAAAGACATGACGATTGTTTTAATTGAGATTTTACAGCAATTGCTGGCGCTGGACCAGCTTTTATCTGCATGTTTTAAGATTCCGTAAAAGATCTGCTACAAAGAATTAAGACTATAGTGGCATTTTCCTTTATTTAGACAGGACGTTGTAGAGACCTGAAGTAAAGCGTAGAAAGAGGAAAGGACTGGCAGCACTGGCAAGATGGTCCCACCTGTCCATTGAACTCAATGGACAGTGGGTTGCCATCTTGTGAAGTCATCTCTACTTCTCTGTACTTCGTAAAACAGACCTGAGTTGGCTCTGTACTCGGTCTGCTCTTGTTTCCTTCTACACCAAATCTCTTTGGCAGAAAAAGCAGATCTACAATCTCACAACGTGTCGCAATGCGACACATTGAATGCAAGCTTAGATCAAGTAGTTAAGGGGTTTATCCCAGTGCTGAGTAGAATCAAATTTTTAAAATTTTTAAATGTCTAAATATTACCAAAACCCCTGCACTGTGATGCTTTGTGGGCTTGTGGTTGGAGGTGTTCACCCTGCTCTTGATTCTGTGTTTGGGTGGAACACTAGTTAATATAGCATCACAATCAGTTGGCTATTCAGAAATAGCAGATCTAAAAGCTCACAGTCGTGCCACGCTGCAAGCTTGTACGTGCATTTGCTATTTTTAAACATTTCTTTAAAAGCATTGGTGTATTGGCACTTATTTTTAACACCAAGCTTCTCCTCTGGGGGTCCCTGGCACAAAACATTTTCAGATGGGGGTCCATGGCCAAAAACGTATTAATTTAACCACTGCTCTAAAGTTGGAAGGAGACAGGCCATGTTCTGACCACCAGAACAACAGAGAGTTGATTCCATAAGGAAACCACTGACACTCCCCGAAGCCCTGCCTTTAACCTTAGAGTCATTACCCATCAACCAACAGGATGAGATGAGGCTTTGGCCTCTGATTCTGTGGCTTTCCTACTGTTTTTGTGCAGATCAATCAACACACTTTACCTCTCTCTCTCTCTCTCTCTCTCTCTCTCTCTTGCCATCTTTCTCATATTCTCCCTGTGTGTTCCCTCGTACTAGCACGGAGGTCTTGATGTTTGGAGTCTGATTCAAAGTATAAAATATGAGCCTTCAGATACCAGCAATCACCTCTAAGACAAGAGAGGGAAGACAAACAGACAGACAGACAGACAGACAGACAGACAGACAGACAGACAGACAGACAGACAGACAGACAGACAGACAGACTTCAGCAGAGAGAGGGAAAGGTCAGTCAGTCAACATACTGTAGTAGAAGATCATTTAGTTATGAGAACCGCAGTGCCATCTTGTGGCGGAGCACTGCAGCTACAGTGTCCCGGTGACTGTCACATAGAACTCTGGTCAACAATAGCAAACAAGCTCCAGTGGCGCAATCGGTCAGCGCGCGGTACTTATAAGACAGTAGCCTGCAGAGTGATGCCGAGGTTGTGAGTTCGAGCCTCACCTGGAGCATGTGTTTTAAGCCTCCCTGTGGATGGAGCTTCTAAACAAACACTGGTCAGCATTCAGATTGGGGTTTAGTGAAATTAGCAAGTGGTGTTTGATTTCAATGAATCCTGCAAACACTGAAGAAAACTGTCATGCAACACTGAATTTGCTTTTATGTTGTCATGTTCTTCCTAACTGTTCGGGGACAGTGGGGCCATGTCAGCATTTACTGTTCTGCTTGAGAGAAGAACAGAAAGATGAAACTAGAGAACACTGCATTGCAGGATGGGCTGGAAGGATGGAATTGCATCATCATTCACAGAGACAATTACCTTTACATACCTGGGAGCTCATGTAAATGTTGCGTAAGCACGAAACAACACTCACAAGATGTGTATACCACTTTGAGCTTTGACTCTCCTAGTGTAAATGTGTTCTGTATCAATTAATTGCAACTGACCTGTGTTCAACCTCTGTTTGTTCAAAGGACAACAGCAGATGATTGTGTGTGTCTAAGAATATGAAACAGGATATTGCTGACACAAAGCAGCCATGCTTGTTCAGCTTTCCCTTGACACATGGAAGCTTATAAAAAAATCACAGTGTCTTGCAAGCTTTTTCTCGTTTAACGTGGCCCTTTCAAGATTTGGGAAGTAAAAAATAAAAAAATGCCGATCTATCTACAAGCTCATACGTGCCGTGTATGCGATGCGTCCAATAACCAAGCATAGCATAACCTAGTTTTGGGATGGTCCATTCCAGGCTGAACCGACCGGTCAAGTAAAACAATAGTGAGGCTGCTGGCTTGGGCCAGACCGGCCAGCCAGCCTGAGTGCAGAGTACAGACACACTCACAGACAGCGAGCGAGCTGTGTAACATACTGCTCCTCTGACTGGGTCAGTCCATTTTCAATAATTTGAGTGGTTATACGAGTGACCTCTCAATCTTTGGACTGCCATATATTTCCAAATAATCGCCCGGGCGCTTAATTCGTGAAATCGATTTGAACCCCCGGCGGGTATTTGGGTCCCGGCGGCTATTTGCGATACTTATTTACGTCCATTTGAATGGCTTCAACAGATACCAGACCGGGCTTCGTGCTACAGGCTAACTCTCATTGAAATGAATGGCCGTGCGAAATACACAAATCCATGTGTGTGTATTTGTCATCTACGGTGACGTCTTTGACGATCGACGTGTAGATCGTAATCGACCCGGTTGGTTACCAACTTATCTAACCCTACTATCCCTGTATTGTGTGTTGGGGTTTCAGCTGGCAGGTGCAGGGGCCGGTAGAGAGCAGCATGGCTGAGCAGGGTCAGGGTCAGACCCAGGCCTCAGAGGGCTGCAGAAA
Source organism: Nannobrachium achirus (assembly GCF_963921795.1). Taxonomy (NCBI): domain Eukaryota; kingdom Metazoa; phylum Chordata; class Actinopteri; order Myctophiformes; family Myctophidae; genus Nannobrachium; species Nannobrachium achirus. The sequence continues at coordinate 35,696,768 of NC_137825.1, read as the reverse complement.
CAGCAGTCTGCAGAGGAAGAAACCTCCATGGCTCAGAGTGGACATCCCTGCCATCCATCTCACCCCCGATGACACACCCACACTGACTGTCCCACAGGTAAGCACACTGTCCTGATGACACACCCACACTGTCCTGATGACACACCCACACTGTCCTGATGACACACCCACACTGTCCTGATGACACACCCACACTGTCCTGATGACACACCCACACTAACAGATGACACACCCACACTGACAGATGACACACCCACACTGACAGATGACACACCCACACTAACAGATGACACACCCACACTGACAGATGACACACCCATACGCACACACACTAGATGACACACCCACACTAACAGATGACACACCCATACCCACACGCACGCATGCGCACAGTCACAATGAGATACACACACACGTAAACACACTTTCCTAATGACACACCCACACAAATGATGTATCGTTTTTTACAGAGGAATTTACAACTAGACTGGTGTAGGTGTAACCTAATTCAGCCCATTCTCACCCCCTCTGCTTCACCCTCCCGGCGCGTTCCCAAATCGCTTTCTGCTTCACCCGTGTGACGCTTTGGAATGCTTACAGCCTCTACGGTCAGACGAGAACGGAGAGTCTTAGTACGCATGCGCCGACATATGTTTACTGGAATATTTTCCAGTCACTGGGAATCGAACCCAGGTCTCAGTTTTAGCTGTCATCATGCTCTACCGACTGAGCTAAAGAGACGTCTGGGAAATTCCTTTTTTTGTGCTTTTATCTTTGACAACGTGGATAATAACGGAACGTCGCACCGTTCGCTACCGCTCCCTCGGTCGCTACCGCTCCCTCGGCGGCGGCTCTCGGCGCTCATGAGCGCCTGAGACGGCGCAGCTCCGTCGTTTATAGTGGCGTGAACGGTAGCGTCGGGTGGCTGGTAAACCCTTCATAGTGGTATCGAATCTCGCTTCGGGAACGCCTTTTTTTTCTTTCTTCTTAGACCACTGGCCATACCCAATTCATCCAACCCTTGACACAGTAGGCATACCCAAAGCGTCCCCTCGTCCGACGCTTTACGGTACTTGACAGGGCGTCAGTTGTCTGACGCTTTGAAGGTGAGAATATGTTGCATAATTATGCCTACACTGGAACTAAACTTAAACCATTGGTAGTGGGTAAACTCCCTCGTAAATTTGAGTGTGTGTGTGTGTGTGTGTGTGTGTGTGTGTGTGTGTGTGTGTGTGTGTGTGTGTGTGCGTGCGCCTCAGCCTGTGAAGTGTCCGCAGGGCTTCCTGCGAAGTGTCAGTATGCCAGGGGAGAACGCCCAGACGGCCATCTCTGCCCTGGACAACAACTACCTCAGACCTCCTCAGAGGCTCCCATCCATCACACATTCCATCAAGAGGTACACACACACACACACACACACACACACACACACACACACACACACACACACACACACACACACACACACACACACACTTCTCAGGGTGCGTTCTGCTTTTCTTGCTTTATACATTATTTACTCGACTAATACCTCCATTCCAGACTAACAATACCTGAACTAAAAGTGGAATTTTAACTTGACCTGTTTTCAATGCTCATTAACCTTGCTTTCTTTTTCTCCTTTCTTTCTCTCCCTCTCCACTCCGTCTTCCACCTGTGTACGGTTGGTCTTTCCCCTTTGCTTCCCCGTACGCATGTGCATGTGTGTCGGCATCCACACCTTTGTGTGTGTGTGTGTTTGTGTGTGCTGTATATGTATATTTGTTTGTGTGTCTGGCTATCTGTCTGTCTGTCTGTCTGTATTTGTATGTTTGTGCATCTCTGTGTGTGCATCTGTGCGTGTGTGTGTAGTGAGAAGAGAGTGCGTTTTGAGCGGGTCAACACCGTCCCCCCTAAGGGCCACCGAGGCCCCCGGGAGTCAACTATACGCAGGCGCTCATGTGTCCCCAAAATACTCAGCCGGCGACGTTCCTCCATCCCCAAGCAAATCATCAGGTATACAAGCCTGGGGGAGACAGATAGACATGGATAGAGGGAGGGTGAGGGGGAACTATTGAAGGAAGGAGGGGAAATGGAGAGAAGGAAAGAGGAGGAGAGAGAGGGAGAGAGAGAGAGAGACGAGAAGAGAGGAGAGAAAGAAGAGAGCAGAGAAGAAGGGAGGGAAGGAAACAGGAGAATAGGAGTGGAAAGAGGGAGGAGGGTTGATGATTGAAGGATGGGGGAGTGAAAGAAGGGCCCCAAATGGTGAACATTATCACTTGACTTGTTGATTGAGCACACGCAGATATAAGTGTTGATTACCAAGACAGGCACTATTCAATTTAAATTCAATTAAATGAAGATGTCTCATGTTTTGCACAATGGGTTTAGGAAAACATTTTTAATAATAATGAAATTAAATTGAATGTGCTCACTCTGACTATCGTTTGCTTGACAACGTATGAACTGAAGCTTATTCTCTTTGTGAAGTCATTATACCACTGCACATCGGGACATGGGCTAAAAATAACACATGCTTGCGTGGAGGAAAATCTATCTCTCAAAGACGATGAGATGTCGCTATGCGAAACGGAGAGGCCAAGGGCAGGATCAAAGGCAGGAGACACTAGAAGAAAACCGAAAGAAAAACTGTGAGCTGTGGTGGGGGAGTAGATAAAGGGAGACGAAGATGAAACGGCGTCATAGCGTGCATAGCAGGCATGGACATAAGTTTGAATTGGGCGTGTGCCTCTGTGGGTGGGTGCTGTAGGGGTCAACACACAATGACTGTAGTCTAATCAAAGATCACACCTGCAGGTCTTTCAAAGGAACCAGAATACTTCAAAAGACCACTGCTCCAGGAAAATGGATATGGCAGCACGCCGGCATTAAGCCTGCAAAAAAAGATTTACGGCCAGGGTCCCCGATCCCCCCTCCCTCACTAGCTTTTGTTGTACTTCACATTCACGCCATACCCTCGATCCCTTTATTCCAAAATGCCCTTTTTAGCTGCCTTGAACTTAGGCACACATAATACAGACCAATTACAGACATAGAACATACTAGTGTTGATTTTGACACAAATTTTGATTTAGTTTTAGTCATAATCTTTTGAATAAAGACTAAAGAGTTTAGTCGATTAAATCTACAGTTGATTGGCTAAAATGTATTTTGTCGCTGATTTTACACTTGGTTACATGCTGAACATAACTGATCTACAAGCTCACAACTCATCGCATTATGCTATTTTCAGAGCGCAACACCCGAGCGCAACCAAACGTAAAATGACTTGTCTTTTAGTTCTACTGGATCTCCCCTTCACTTGTCCATCCCTAGCATTTTAAATGTAGTTTTTATTTGTTGACGAAATTGTCAATATATTTGTCAGAATATCCCACCATCCACTTTTGGGTGCTCTCCGACTTCCTGAGAAACATTGAAAACCAGGTAGGAGGTCTGTTTAAGATTGAGTTCCCGAATACCTCAATTTAGCACATGAATCCATTGATAGCTTGGATAGTCTGGATTCTCTGTAGAGTCTGACGACCTGTCATTTTGATGTTTTGTATAATACATACACGCAAACACACTGCACACAGTAAAACGCACATACAGTATACACTCACAGACACACAAGCACATACACTTGTACAAACACACACTCATAAAGGCTCTTTATGTCTAAGGCTTCATGTGAGCCACATAAAGGCTGTTCCTGTTTTTTTTAAACAACAGAGAATTTACTCAATATTGAACGAAATACAAAAACCTTGAAATTGCTTAGTAATTCAAATTTCAAGTGTCGTTTTGCTTTATGTTTGCACTGGAGGATAAATGTATGATAAAGCTTCTTAAGCAAGAACTGCAAATCGATTTGTACGCTTGAAAAACCGAGCAATTTGTAATCCTCAGCATTCTCCTTCTCCACGTTTATCAGACATTTTGTTTGCGGTTCTGCTTCATTGAGTCAGAGGGTGTGACATGAACCACATGCACTGTGTTCAGGAATGACACTCAAGATGTTGTGTTTTTGCGGTTAGCAGCACATTACCTGGATAAACATTGCTCATACAGATATTACATACCATTTGTGAGTAGCTAAATGTGTGGTTCTGAAACAATGGTGGTGTACGCAAGTGTACTTCTGTACTTGTGTGTGTGTGTGTGTGTGTGTGTGTGTGTGTGTGTGTGTGTGTGTGTGCACGCGCACACACGCATGCACGCGCACAAGTGTGTGTGCATGGAAGCGTGCTGTGTACATGTGTGTATACATCAGTGTGTACCCTTGTGTGTGTCTATGCATGTGTGTATGTATTTGTGTGTGCGTATTTGTGTCTCTATCCACTCATGCATGTGATTCATTTGACCTTGTCAAGCCTTGTTTGACCTTGGAAGATAACAGGAGGGGGGGGGGGGGGGCAACCTCCCACACTGCAAAATCCTGAATGTTGGGGGAATTAAAATGGACCTTCAGGACGTTGCAGTGTACATCTATGAGTCAGAGCCTTTTCATGTGGAGGATCATCCATTGAAGCTGACAGCACAGGAAGGAGTCAGAGGGATAAAAGCTGTACCGCTCTTACATTATACCTCTAATGGTAGGTGTGTGGGCGTTTGTTACCATTTGTTTTGTCTAAGATCATTAGAACAAATGTGCACACTTTGTGACTTGTATGTTGTGTCATGGCTGAGCCTGTCCTAAAGGTTGCACACTCAGAGAATTCACAAATCTAACCAAATTAACCTCATGGGTCTATTTGGTTCCATTTGTACACTTTTTGAGTTCAATTAACACTAAGGTTTTACTGAGTGGTTTACAGTGATTGTGGTACACAGTGTGTGTGTGTGTGTGTGTGTGTGTGTGTGTGTGTGTGTGTGTGTGTGTGTGTGTGTGTGTGTGTGTGTGTGTGTGCACACGCGTGTGGATGTGTGTAAATGTACCTGTTTTTGTGTGTTTTTACCATGTCCGTGTGCACACTTTGAATGTGGGTCTTTTGAGTAGGTGAATGCGTGCAAATGTGTGTGTTTGCCTGTGTGTGTGTTTGAGCATTCTTATGCGTGTGTGTGTATGTATGTATAAGTGTATGTGTGTGTATTTCCTAGAGTTTCATGTCCAGGCAAGTCCCATCACCCTCTCTGCCTCCCTCCCTCCCTCTTTCTCTCTGTCCTCCTAGTGTGTACAATCCTTCCACTTTTCTTCTCCCTCTCTTCTTTTTAGTCCCTCTTCCTGTGACGGGCTGGTATGTTAGTGGGAGAGCTGGTGTTTAGACACACTCACTAAACAGGACAGAGGGAGAGAGGGGGAGAGACAGAGTGTGGACGGGTGTTGGACAGGCTCAGCGATACAAAGAGACCAATACTGTGGCAGAAAGAGGCAGAGAGGGAAACTGAGAAAGTGAAAGATACAGAGAGAGAGAGAGAACTTTGGTGGACTGAAAAACATGTGACCAAGAGATGCTCAGAAGGTAAAACAAAAGGAGAAAAACAGAGATGACAGCAACGGAGAAAATAGAAGACGTAGAAGAGAAACCGAAAAAGAGAGACAGTGATTTAGTCACCTGAATGAGGATCCGAGCTGCTGTCTTCCCGTCTCTTCATTCCCAGAATACAGGGGCTGTTGAGAGGACAGAATCCAAACATCATACAGTCACGCACACACGCACGCACGCACGCACACACACACACACACACACACACACACACACACACACACACACACACACACACACACACACACACACACACACACACACACACACACACACACACACACACACGCATGCACACACATTAGATGGCCAAAGAGAACAAATCTCTGCTGAGATCTGAGACGATTTCCTTGATGACATCCAGCCCCAGCACCACCTCCCCTGTGCTTGTCGTCCTGGTGTGTAGGGGTCAACCTACTGTCTGAGATGCTCCAGCTGCCACTGAGACTACTTGCAGTATGTACCAGTGTGTCATGTTTCTTTTCTTTCATTCTTTTTTTTAAATCAAGGATCAACCCTGCCTCTCTTAGTTATAAGACCTCAACCCTGAGTGGAAAATCTTTGTCGCTGACAACGCCGGACTGAAACCCATTCCTGCTGCTCAGGAAAAGGGACATTCGGATCAAAGCTCATCTTCTGGAGCTACACCTAAGACTGATCAAAACCGGATTCAACTCGACTCATTATCGATGGACTCCATTCGCCACTGAGGAGATGTCAATGATCAGAACATAGGACCTTTGTGGTCAGAGATCATCTCCGGGATCAGCCTCCCTTGTCAAGGGATTCCCTTTTCTATCATGGAGATCAACAAGGATTAGCTGCTTGTCTCTGACCCTTGCCCCCTGACGAGAGGCTCCTTGTGCAATCGCCAGACGCTGGAACCTTAGCGCGAGGCAATTTCCAGGCATGCAGATACTGCCGTAAAGAGTACGGGGATCCACTCTCCACGTTCCCTATCAATCACCGTAAGCCACCGCTGGCCTAAATATCGGGAAATCCCCATATGGAATCTTGTACAGTATGACCCAGTGTGGTCACCTCCTGATGTGACCTGGCTTAGAGGAACAGGTTGCGCTTGTGGTTGTGGAAGATTAGGAGGTCAAGAGGTTAGGGGTCAGATATGACACGTAGGTCACAGGGGTAAGTGAGGACGCTATGGTGTTGGTCTCTGGGACCTGTGCCTTCCAGGAATGACCCTGATGACCCTAACCCCCTCCTGGAGCTCTCTGGATAGGTGAGTCTGGTTCAATAGAGAGAAGTTGGGTCTCTTCTCACTTCCTTCACAGGTGTTACTGATAATACAAATGAATGCTCTCTGTTCCATTCTGGTCAAACAGAGTCACAATATCAGGTGTTGATATTGTGCATAACTCAGAGTGTACAAATGGAACCAAACACCAGAAATAAAAGGTTTTAGAACCACTGTGCTACATGAAATGGAACAGAGCCTTCATTAGTATCATTGGTGACACCTTTGAAGGAAGTGAGAAGATACCCAACTTCTCTCCAATATGGCTGCTGTGCATATACGCTTCCCAAAGAGTTTACTGGGGAAAAGGGTGTGTGTTAATGTGGGCTTCACTTCCTCCACACAGCTGATTCAAATCATTTAACAAAGCACCAAGCAATCACCATTCAGAGATTCAGGTCCCACAGGCTCATAGCAGTAACATCAACCAGTCAGAATGAAACAGCTAAGAGGAACAGGAAGTGATGCCCACATTTCACGCAAGGGCTCATGGGACACTGGAAACTTGGGGATAGTATGGCACTCTTAACTTGGCATCTACTGTGGCATAATGTACGATGGCAGTATCTATGCAGGCTGTGATTACAGTGAAGATGAGTGCATTGCATTGCAGCAAATTTCCACGCCCGTCTGACACACAAGTGGTAAAAAATAGACTTGAAGCTTAATAGACGTAAAAATAATAATGAAATGGCTGAAAAGCACTCACAAATAAAGTCTGTCTCTAACATCAGATACAAGTCAGTCCAATAATCACAATTATAACACTGTCCCAGGTCTTAATTGCTTTCATAGGCCCTGAATTATAGATCTACAGTGAAAACCGGCAGTACTCTGGGTCCTCAGGGCGGAATCTAATGTCATTAGTGAAACACCAACACTGGCATCCTAATTGCATTTTAGTTCTTAGTTGGCAATTGTTTACTGTTTGTGCCATTGGCAGATGGAAGGTCTTTGGAGTTGTTGTTTTTGTGGGTGAAACCACTGTGTCTAAACTTGCCTTTAACAATGACAGTACACAGGTTGTTACAGTAAGCCGTCCCTGGAGGACAGAGGCGCTAACTGATGTGGCATTGTTAATCGTTCCTAACTGTTTCAGTGTGGTTGCGGTTGGGTGGTTTAATAGTGATGCTTGCTGTAAAGACACATGTGCATGTCCCCACAAGACAAGCAGCTCAATATTGACATATACACACTCACTCACGCACACACCCATCCACCCAACAACATGCACATTCCATTTGTGTATGCATGCACTTCCTCCCCACTATTCTACAATGACTGGGTTTTACAAAAAAAAATCACACTCGTGTGAACTGAGCGGTGGTGTGTGTGTGTGTGTGTGTGTGTGTGTGTGTGTGTGTGCCCCCTGTGTGTGTGTGTGTGTGTGTGTGTGCCCCCTGTGTGTGTTTGTGTGTGAGTGTGCCTGGCCTATGCCTGGCCTATCCTGAACAACAGCGCCCCTCCCTTAACATGTGTGGTCAGAAAAGGTTACTGCAGGCTACATACCCGGAGACAGACAGACAGACAGACAGACAAACAGACAAACAGACAGACAGACCCACACACACGGCCACGTATAGGAGCGTTGTGACCACCGCTAAAAAAAAAAAAAGAGAGAGAATGGGCTTATAGTGTAGTACTGCAGAAGGATAGAGTGCAAGGTAGAAAATAACACAGTAAACAACACACCCATGGAGCAAGATGTTTGTTTGCAAAGGTTGACACCCACACTGAAAAAGACACCTTTATATGGTCTCAACATATTTCATATTTTGATGTTTCTTTTTCCGTAAATTATATTCCTTATTTTATACTTTGTCATATGACAGTGTCATGCAAAATTATCGAAAATTGTCAACCTACAGGCTTACTGATAATAAAAAAAGAAACAAAATATTGCCTATTACTGTATACTGTATGTTTTCACTATGTTGAACATGTTTTGAAGACTTATAATGACAAAGGTAGTTAAGTCTGCCTGGAAGTACTAACAAGAACTTGTGACTAAACAATAACTAAATTGGATACATTGGAACACATGAGGTTCTTTTAGTAAGTAGCTTAAAGGCTAGCCGTTCGAAACAAACTAGTTGTGTTCTTCAGCTGTCTGAGGTGTTGATGAATGGTCGATATTTTCTTCCATCCTAAGAATCCACCTCAGAACTGTGAATGAATATTTGGCCATAAAACAGTGGTGTGTGATTGAAAAATAAAATAAAACATTCTCGCTCTGAATGTTACTCCTACACTCTTTTTTTCTGCCTCCTGTTCGCTATCTCCCTCACGCTTTAGATTTCTCACCTCTATCTCTTTTTCCTTCTCTCCCACTGCTTGTCTCTCTGTCAACCTCCCTCTTTCACCATCCCTCTCTCTCTCCCTGTCTACCTAGGAAGATTTGTATTTACGTACATCTGGATCTTCCCGGCGACCGTGAGAGCTCATATGAATCACCCTGACCTACTTCGTTTCACTCAATCTCACTCTAAGCCCGTCGTTCTCAACCTGTAGGTCGGGACCCCCAGGGAGGTCCCCAAATGATTTTGGGGGGTCCCCACATGATTACAGTAACTTAAAGCTATACTGTGTAAGTTGCTCAACTAGTGGTCTGTAGCAGTATAGCAAACCGCGGTCGTGTCTGCTTTTTTCGGCCGTTTTTCGCCGCGGACCGGGCCTTCAGACCACCGCGGCCGCCTCGCCGAGACGCATCCATCGAGGTATTTCGTGTCCCTCTACGAGCAGCGGTTGGGGAGTTACATGCTAGACTTCTAGACCAGCGTAAACAAAGCTGTTGAAGCAAGCTATTTCCTGAAAAGACGCAAGATGCACTGTAATTGGCCGGTAGTGTATCATGTGTGTATGATCTGCGATGTGATTGGCCAACGTATACACAACGTATACAGATGATGCAGATTACGTCATTTTGCCGCGAAATTCTACCCCCCTCACGGCTCATAGAAAACATATAAAGAGAAGGCTTCAGAAGCTGAAAATAACGTAGTGGGTGTTCTAAAACTTTAGCGATTTAACAGTTAGGACAATTTTAAGATTTGTTTTATAAAAAAGTTACATGGTATAACTTTAACTCTCCCACCGCTTCGAACGTTCACGTTCGCCCGATTGCGCAAGACCTCTCCGCCAATACGGCGCTCGTTCGGTTCGTTCGTCTGATGACTGTAAGCTGATGAGGGGTCGCGCGGCCGTCTACTGTAAACACATTTTCCGCGGTGATGGTGTAAAAAATCCATTATGCGTTAGATCAACGGAGAACAATTCACTTCCTTGTTGATTTCCTCTGGCTGTAAGGCTCTGTAGCCAGTGACTGCTCTGAATGTACGGCAACACATAGCAGGACAATTCACATTCATTCTCGCATGACGCCGCCCTCTGCTGCCTGGCAGACCAAAGTGCACTATTGCACAACCCAAAAAAATAAAAATAAATAAATAAATGTCTGTCTGTCTATCTACTATAACGTCGCAAAGGTAAGCCGCTTTTTGATGGCACCAGACCCAATAAATAAATAAATAATCTGGCAGTATGAGAGTTAAGGTGCAACATTGTTTTCTCACTCAACAGTAATCAAACCAGCATAAAGTTCAAGTGTATAGACTATAGAGGGTATCTCCACATTTCTAAAGTTACAATTTAAGGACTTTTTAATCCCTCTAAAATGGCAAATTACTGTAAACATTGGCCAAATTGTCAAATATTAGAGGCTAAAATTTTGAAAATGGCAGATCTACATGTTCACAACGCCTCACGTTGTGAGCATGTAGATCTGCTATTTTCACAATAGAACCGTGTTATACAAAATGTAATTCCTCAACTCTTAGTGCTCGTCAGGGTGGGGGGTTCCCCAGTTAAAATATGATTGTTTTGGGGGTCGCGTCCTGAAAAGGTTGAGAACCACTGCTCTAAGTGACTAAGGGACCTCTCGCTAAAAACATCCCCCTTCTGGGAGAAAAACAATCAGAGTGGCAGGGCCCACCCCCAGCCCATCATCATCCCTGCCTTCTAGTGCAGCCTTAAAAGGCTTCCCCAGCTGGTGTCTTTCTCAGTGATGAGGCCCCCAAGTGTTTATTACCACACGTTCTCTTGAAGTCTTCTCCAAACAGCTCCCCCCGTACTTGGCTCTGCTTCACTGAAATAACTCTTTCACCTCTCCTCTCCTCTCCTCTCCTCTCCTCTCCTCTCCTCTCCTCTCCTCTCCTCTCCTCTCCTCTCCTCTCCTCTCCTCTCCACTCCTCTCTTCTTCCTCTGTTCATTTTTCACACTGCCTGGTACATTTAGAAGTGAGAACACACAGACAGGCACACACACACACGCACATACGCACGTGCACACACGCATGCACACACACACACACACAACACGTTGCACGCACGCACTCACACACACACACACACATGTACATGCACGCACGCATGCACACACAAACACACAACACGTTGCACGCACGCACTCACGAACGCGCACACACACACACACACACACACACACATACACACACACACACACACACACACACACACACACACACACACACACAAACACACACATCACGGTACAGTCAAAGTTGTGTTTTATTGGCTTGATGGGTTCAAATAAACACAGAGAGGGTCAGCAGCATTTGATTTCATGTGTAAAACTGGTTATCTGCGCGCACGCACACACACACACACAGACACACACACACACACACACACACACACACACACACACACACACACACACACACACACACACACACACACACACACACACACACACACACACACAGACACACAGACACACGCACACCCAGTAAAAATGGGTCAGACGGACCATCTGGCAGAGCACATCAGTCTCTTCATTTCCTGTCTTGGTGACACCAGAGACGTAAGAGGGGACTGACACAGACGTTGTGTAAGGAAACAACGTCTCATTCACTCTTGTTTTCCTCCGTGCCAGCTTGGTGTGGCTTCACATCTGTGTATGTATGCGCACACATAGGCAAAAAACACATACTGCACACATACAGTAACAATGTAGGTTCACACATACTGTACATACAGTACGCTCACATACTATTACACACACACATAGGTTTTATATATACACTGCATAGAGTACATGTCACAGACAAACATGACCACACGTTCATGAAAACATGCACTCACTCACTATGGAGCTCCTGTATCAAATCTATCTATCTTCCTATCGTTTACATTAGATTTACCACTTCAGCCCGGCCCCTATATACATTTCGGCCATTTGAAGATAGATGACCTACAAGCTCACAATGCGTCGTGATCCCATGCATTGTGAGCTTGTAGATCAGTTATTTTCAGAAGATTTTTATACTGTACATTTGAAAACTTGTGAAACTTGATTAGTACTTTCTACTTTTGGTACTCTAAGACTAAGTACATTTTGATACCAATACATTTGTACTTTTACTCAAGTAAATGTTTAATACCAGACTTTTGCTTGTAACTACAAGTTACAACTACATTGCCGTATTGATACTTTTACTTTTAAAACGTGAGTACTTTTTCCACCAATGCCGGGTGCTGTACTAATAGCACCCACTGCTCCAAATAGTTAGGACTGGGAGACGCAGAGGACAATTTCCAGGTATGTGCAAAATGTACCTGGTGAGATATCCCAATAACAAATAACAGGGGGCACAGTTAATATTGTGTGCAAGAGTGGGATGAGTGTGTATTACAGGGAGGGAAAGCTGGAATGCATCAGTACGTCTTAATCTTGCGTGTAGACATGTTGCACAAGGAGCTTTATCTAGCGGCTGGGCCGTGTTCTGTTAGTTTGTTGTTTTCTTGAGTCATTTAAAGGTCACTTCAGGAGGAGGGTTTGGACGGCCGACCGGCGCTAACTACTTTTTTTGCAAATGTTTAAACAAATATGAGCCTGTTAAATGCTACTAAACATGCAATCTTCTAACAACACTTTTGATGGGGAAGGAGATACATACATTTGAATACATGTTCTCTGTGTCAAGACGTGGCTAAACAGGGTAGGTGGCACACATCCAAAACCAAAACTGTGACCTTTCAGAAATCCAACAGCTTGGCGCGCTGTAGTTAGTATGACAAACTAGGGGTTTCATTCATCCATCATGCAGTAGCCTACATCAGTGGTTTTCAACCCTTTCATATCAAGGTCCATTATTCATTCAGCTTTTGACTCACCATTTGATGAGATTTAGCCTCTCAGACCCAAAACTTCAAACATTTTGGATAGGATTTTGTAAAACGTCAGGTGTTTAACAATAATGTAACTCTTGAGAGTGTAAAATGAAACCGGTCCATTCGGTTAAACCAACTCTACGTTGTTTAGCTGGGGACCACCTGGAACCCCACTGGTGGTCCCTGGACCACTGGTTAAGAACCACTGCAGTACACCACCCACTGAACCATCCATTCATCCAACCATCCATCCAGGCACGTGCACACATAGATATCAAAGGGGGCTTGGATAAAGGGCAGGGGCTCTGCCCTTTGATCCATTTGTAAAAATGTGCCCTTTCCAGACCATACATGCAGTTTTTATCATGGTGAAAGAAATGCAAATGCCTCCTTTCCATGCCATACCTGAAGGCAGCCTTGTCCAAACTCTCCAGAACTAGAATGCAGCATCTTATGCTTAAAGAATTGCCCTCTGTGTGTAGAAATCCTTGCCGTTACGCCACATTTCCAGTATTGATTATGCTTAGTTCAGTGCTGTGACGCATTGTGAGCTTGGAGGTCGGCTATTTTCGATATTTCCACCAAAAGGCCCTTTTAGAAATTTCAGCCCCTGCCTCTCTAACATTCTCTACACGTCCCAAACCAACCCATCTTACCTAAAGCGCTCTCCGTCCCTCTGCTCCTCAGGGGTACGGCCGACTGGTTCGGGGTGAGCAAGGACAGCGACAGCACCCAGCGATGGAGGAGGAAGAGCCTGCAGCACTGCAGCCAGCTGTACGGTGGCCTGAAGGCCCAGGTGATGAGGGAGATGGAGCTGTGCAGCCAGGACAACCTGTCGCTGGCCAGCACCGAGACCCCGCCTCCCCTCTACCTGCCCCCGCACCACCCCAGTCACCTCCTCCACCAGCACTATGGCATGCAGAGGGTAGGGCCACAGCGCCTGGGGTGGAGGGCGGGACACGGTGTAGAGCGTTGTTTCTCAAACTTTCAAATTTCAAGGTCTGCCCTTAACTCTGACAGTGTACAAATGTTCCATTTGTACACTGTCAGAGTTACAGACTTGTATGGGTCAATTTAGACCCCCATAAAGGATCCCACAGAGTCCCTGGAATCCACTTTGAGAAACACTGGTGTAGAGGGATGTAGGACGTACCGGGGAGAGGCCGAGAGGTTGATCCCCTCCTTATTGCATGGGGGCAAGCCGGTTTCATTCTTTATTACTTTGTCTTAATCTCAATCTTTCTCTTGCTTTCTTTCTTATATCTTCCTTACTCTTTCTCAAGAATCATTTTAATCCTTTTATTATTTACTTCTTTCTTTCTTTCTTTCTTTCTTTCTTTCTTTCTTTCTTTCTTTTCTTTCTTGTTATCATACACAGTCAAGGCGCACACTTTACCTCGTTGCATTGCCATGGATTGCTTGGACCTGTGTGGCGTGTCACCCGATGTCATAACGTGTGTTCTGTCCCATGTCTCCCCTGCTGTTTCTCCTGCTGTTGCTCCCGTGTTTCCACCATGGTTGTTTTTCACTAGACATTCACCTGCAGCAGCACCACACCTACCCCTGCTGGCATAGAGTCAAACACTACCACAGCCTTCACCTGTGATGCCACCCAACACCCCCTCCCACACATGCACGCACGCACACACACACACACACACACACACACACACACACACACACACACACACACACACACACACACACACACACGCACACACACACCTTTCCTTTCCTACTGCATGTCTCGATATCATTCTCTTAGAATCATATTTCACTGCCTGTCCTCACGCATACCTTGAAAATAGTTCCCTTATAGCATTTACGTGTGTCTTGGTTTCTGTGTGTGTGTGTGCTTGCAGATCGTGGACCCGCTGGCCCGGGGCCGGGCGTTCCGCATGGTGGAGGAGGTGGACGGCTTCAGCGTTCCCCAGACCCCCATCACCCCCGGCGCCGCCTCCCTCTGCTCCTTCTCCAGCTCCCGCTCTGCCCTCAACCGGCTGCCGAGGCGACGCAAGCGAGAGTCCGTCGCCCTTATGAGCCTGAAGGCCGCAGCAGCCCTGATGAAGGTTTGTGTGCGAGTGCGTGTGCGCCTGTGCGTGTGTGTGTGTGTGTGTGTGTGTGTGTGTGTGTGTGCGTGCGTGCATCCGGGAGTTCAATACATCCACGACTTGTGCAAATGGGCATCGAGCATCTTTGCTCTTGGGTAGCTGAATGGTAGCTGTTGAGAGAGAGCAGGGAAGTATCACTGATTCTTCCGTCCGTCCGTCCGTCCGTCCGTCCGTCCGTCCGGCCAGTCAGAGGATTCTAACCTGAGACAAACGGGAACATTATACAGAAACAGTCAATGGGATGGGAGACTGGGGGTATGGTTTGAGATTGCCATCGAATCAATTTAAGTTTTGGTCCCACCCATGATTGGTCTTAAGTCCCACAGAACGCTTAAGAGTCACATGCTCCAGGTAAGGCTCGAACTCACAACCTCAGCATCACTTTGCTGGTTACTGTCTTATACAGTAGCTTTGATTTGTTGGAAACTGCTATACAAATGTAATCCATTTACACTGACCATTACACAGAATGGAGTATAGCAGCATTCATGCTTTGCAGGTTCAGAGCCATGAGTCAACAGAGAGGTCAAGTCAAGGTGTTTGACAGCCTTCTATGGCAGGGCAAACTACTGAGTTACTGTTGTGGATAAAACACATCTAATGAGTGTACATTTATTTAATACATCCCGATACACACAGTATATATACTGTAGTACAGTACAGGACTGCTGTAGGAATAAAACACATACTACATGCATGCATGTATTGGATTATTACAGATTTTCTTTTTCTGTGTTTCTGCTGCCCCGCCCCCCAACATATTTGCACTCACAGGACCACAATGAAAATAAGCTCTTGAGTTTTATTCTTCAAATAGATACAGTATTTATAAAATATTATGTTCATGTACAGTATACATTTCTTGTCAACAAAAACAACAATCAATCAATCAATCATGCACAAACAGTATGCATATGGCTGTCTGTGTAGACCTGAAATGACTGCAGAGTACAGTAGCAATGTGTGTGTGTGCGTGCGTGCCTGCGTGCGTGCGTGCGTGCGTGCCTGCCTGCGTGCGTGCGTGCGTGCATGCGTAAAGGTTATGTAAACTTTGATCTGGATTTGTCATATTGAGGATTAATCTCTGGTGTGGTCCACTCAACTACACTACATACCATGACACACACTCTCTTTGCCCTGGTGACCACTCCATGGGATGTATGGATACAGATGGCACTGTCACTGTGTGTGTGCGTGCGTGCGTGCGTGCGTGCGTGCGTGTGTGTGTGTGTGTACAGTACGTGCATGTGAGCGAGAGAGACATACAGTATACCAGATGGTTTTACATACAGTGGGGATGCTCAGCTGGCTGGTGGATTGATGTGAAGGTTTGCCAGAACTATAATACCCACACACACACGGCACGCACGCACGCACGCACGCACGCACGCACGCACGCACGCACGCACGCACGCGCACGCACGCACACACACACACACACACACACACACACACACACACACACACACACACACAGGCTACAATCCATGAACACACACATAATCAATCATCACTGTCACTTTGTCACTATCTTTCATAGATCAGTAAGGGACATTTTAATTTAAGTGTATATGTGTGTGTGTGTGTGTGTGTGTGTGTGCGTGCGTGCGTGCGTGCGTGCGTGCGTGCGTGCGTGCGTGCGTGCGTGCGTGCGTGATTGTGTGTGTGTGTGTGTTTCAGGGCCGGACTCTGCGTGAAAGCACTGGCGGCCGCTGTCGCAGGCGGAGTTTCATGCCTCCTAGTTTCTTTGAGGACGACACAGTTGACTTCGCTGATGAGCTGGACACTTCCTTTTTCGCCAGGGTAAAGTTGACCTTAGCACAGCAAACTTTGTTACGTAGCATGTCTTAATTGTGACCAAAGGTAGCATGATACCATGAGAAATGTCGCAGCTTGTCTCCGTCTGTGTCTGTCAGTCAGTCAGTCAGTCAGTCAGTCAGTCAGTCAGTCAGTCAGTCAGTCAATCAGTCAGTCAGTAAGTACACATTTTCACAGTCTATGGTTGTTCCCTTGTCACTGTGACATCACAGGTGATATCACAGGTGACATCACCTATGTAAAATTCCATATATGGGTATTCCCCAGAATCCCTTTTATGCCCATATATGAAGATCCCTGATGTCATCGATATATATCACTGGCCAGATGGCCAAGACATGGCCCATATCGGTGTGGCTGGTTCAGATAGGGATCTCCATGTATGGGCATAAAATATATTGTATGTATCCATATATGGGCCTTTTATGCCCATATATGGAGATTTCTGATGTCATCAATCCCAGGCCCTGACTGGCCCAAGAGCCTGATTTGCTCTGATTTACACCCTACCTATCCCGAAAACGTTAATATTAAGTCCATATATGTATATATAAGTATATATAAGTATGTATATATATGTATATATAAGTATATATAAGTATATATTGATATACTGTATATTAATAAAGGATACAAGAAATGTCCATATACAGTATGGGCATTCCCAGATGATGCCCTGTTAGAGTACACCCTTATTAGCCTAGCACAGCTAAACAATCAACCAATGTTAAAACAAGGTGGGGATGATACTATACTGTAGTTAGTTAGCTGCATTAGTATATAGTCTGGCCAGCCTTATGCCCATATATGGAGATCCCTAGGCATCAAACCCAGGCCCAAACTCGCCAAGGCCCTGCTTGGCTTTACTAATTAACATACGTTTTATGCCCATATATGGAGATCCCTATCCCAATGTCATCAATATTAATATCTGGGAATGCCCATATTTGGTAATGCCCATATATGGGCATGTTTTGACATACTGTAACATTGTTGACTATCATGCACGGGTCTCCATATATGGGTAACTGGTCCGATATACATCACTGGCCAGATGGCCAAGAATTGGTGCGACCTCGCTCTTTAGGGCGAGGTCGCATGTCCCTGAGGCGTCTTACTAGTTTACTAGTTTAACCCTAACCCTAACCCTAGTTTTGATTATTTTAGACTGTGTATACTTTGTAATCTAAGATCATCTATCAGTGATATTCCCAGTCACTGCCAAGTACAGTAGTTAATCTTGAGGAGGGTGTAACCACATGTCTTCAACAATACTCAAGAAGTCACAAGCTGCTTCTTTTCACCTGACAGTGTGGGGGTTCACCCAACCCCCCAGAACCATGTTAAAACGTTGAAGCAGCCGGCCCCTACTGGCCAAAGCTGGAACAGCAAGCGGGTTGACATCCATGCACGAGCATAAGAGCTCGCAGCTGGGGCCTACAATAGGGTTCAATGGACGTCGAGTGACATTCGTGACGTAATTACGTCTCGACGTAAGTAAAATTGGAAAACTTTTGTTTGCCAATTTCCCCAACAATGCACTTGGATTCACCCACAATGCACCGGAATTCAGCTACTTCCGCATGCTTCAAAATGCCACTGAGCAACCTGCATTGAAATGAATAGCTGGGGGCGGGGCTATCCACTCTCTATTATATATACTAAGGGCGGCCCAGCGTCTAGTCGGCGACCTGGCCAACTCGGGAACGATGTAAATAGAGAATGAATGCCCCGCCCTTTAATGCAAACCCCATTATACCTGTTGTCATAGGACCCGTTTTGACCATCTGTTTGCCTGTGTCCATTTATGCCCATATATGGAGATATCTGTATCTGTCTGTCTGTCGGCGTCCATTTTATGTCCATATATGGAGATCACTGCAGATATAGTTCTGGGTCCATTTTATGCCCATATGCCCATATATGGAGATATCTGTCTATTTGCGTCCATTTTATGCCTGCCCCACCCTTTAATGCAAACCCCAATATACCTGTTGTCATAGGACCCGTTTTGACCATCTGTTAGCCTTTGTCCCCACCCTTTAATGCAAACCCCAATATACCTGTTGTCATAGGACCCGTTTTGACCATCTGTTTGCCATTGTCCCCTTATGCCCATATATGGAGATCTCTGCACACACAGTACCGGTTGCGGAAAACTCTGATGTCAGACATCAGTTCCGCATACGGGCATTCATTTTATGCCCATATATGGAGAACGTGGGAAGAATGGTTTAGAGATACTCGGATTACATACATACATACACATTCACAGAGATTTTTTGTTGACTCATGTGGCGTACGTGATGTCAGAGCCTTTTATGAAGTGATGTCACAATGAGTCAGCGCTTCCTCCGGAACAGCCTGATGTCAACAATCAGCTCCGCATAAGGAGATTCCGAACGTTTCGCGCCGGTTTCGGAAAACCGCGAGTCGGGTCGAGGCCCGGCACTGCACTCCGCGCGGCGGCGGGGAACGCGCGTGCCGAATCTGAAGCCGGTGGGACGAACGGTTCTCGAGATACGCGGATTACAAACAAACAAACAGACAGAGATTTGTCGCATTTATAGATAGATAATATATATATATATATATATATATATATATATATATATATATATATATATATATATATATATCACCGTACAAGGCATAATGCATGCGGAGGAACATGCTAACCTTCCCATTCATGCTCCCTACTGAACAGTGCAGTGACAGAGAACACCCTCCCCTGGCCTTCCCCCCCGTCAACACGAACAAGATGTGTGTTAACACATGGGATGCCGAAGCCGAACACGTCTGGGAACGTGATAACGCAATCATGGTTGCGACCGTCAGGGAGCAGTTTACTATGAAAACCTCCACCGGCCGTCCGTCCGTCCGTCCGTCCGTCGGTCACACGTCACACGTCACACCTTTGCCCTGCTCATATCTCCGCATCAGTATGACATCACACCACATGTGTACACAAACCTTTGTGTACGTTGCTGTGGCAACAGTCTGTTGTTGCTGGTCTGTTAGTGTACGTTAGCAACCACCTTAGCAACCATGGCTTTACCCTAGCAACCAACTGTTTACCCTAGCAACCAACTGTTTACCATAGCAACCATGTTTTTTTACCCTAGCAACCAACTGTTTACCATAGCAACCAGATACGCAGAGCAGGGATCTCCATATATGGGCATAAACAGGTGACATCACACTGATGTCAGATACTCAGAGCAGGGATTTCTCCATAATATATGGGCATAAAAGGGATTCTGTTAGGGATCTCCATATATGGGCATAAAAGGGATTCTGTTAGGGATCTCCATATATGGGCATACAAGGGATTATGTTAGGGATCTCCATATATGGGCATAAAAGGGATTCTGTTAGGGATCTCCATATATGGGCATAAAAGGGATTCTGTTAGGGATCTCCATATATGGGCATAAAAGGGATTCTGTTAGGGATCTCCATATATGGGCATAAAAGGGATTCTGTTAGCTGTTAGTGATCTCCATATATGGGCATAAAAGGGATGCTGTTAGGGATCTCCATATATGGGCATAAAAGGGATTCTGTTAGGGATCTCCATATATGGGCATGAAAGGGATTCTGTTAGGGATCTCCATATATGGGCATAAAAGGGATTGTATCCCAGATGATGCCCTGTTAGGAGATCCACACTAACAGAATCCATATATGGTCCTACCGACAGCTGCTATAAGCCAACCCTGGCGATAAGGTCTGAGTCGAAGAAATGCTTCTTTCCTGGCAAGAATTGCCCCTTTATACTGTAGGGCTCGTTTGTGTATTGTATGACATCACGCCACATCATCGGCTGAGGACTGTGTGATGTCATCATATCTCCATATATGGAGACATAAGTTGCTCATGCCCAAATATGGGCTGGTGAGGTCAGACTTAGTGTGATGCGTAGGTTATCTCCATATATGGAGATTCAACTTCAATGAGTAACCATGGCAAACTGTCAACTGCCCGTATGTCTTGATAATTGGTAAAACAAACTTTTGGCCTATTTGTGGAGATAAGCGAGCAACGGTCGCTTATCTCCCGATTAGGGAGTCTTACTGGTTTATTTAACTGTGCTCTCTGGTGTAGGAGGGTCTACAAGATGAGTGTTCCATCTACACTGATGAGGTTTTTGAGACGCCTTCGGAAGCAGCCATTCATGTGGCGGAAGACTGTGACCTCACAGGAAGTGCCCTGGATAAGACTGAGCTGGAGAGGAGTCACCTTATGTTGTGGGTTTATCTCACACGCACGCACACACACACACACACACACACACACACACACACACACACACACACACACACACACACACACACACACACTGTTTACAGGGATTGGTGCACAAGAGATTTCGGATAAAAGGCCTTCTATAAGGAGGTTAGAGGCATTTTGGGTAAAAGTGGGGAGCCAGGACATTTTGAATAAATCAAGGGTGCGGAATCATAAAAACATGGTTCCCAAGCAAAAAAGTATGTTTTGACCTTCTAATTTGCATAACAAAATGCCAATTTTTAACGATTTCTTCAGTAGCTCGGTAACAAGGCAAGCAAAAGAGTCTATATTTGTTCTGAGTGTCAGACAATGTGATTACGGAATTTTAAATGAAATAAGCCTGCTCCTAAATATTAGTGGCTACCATTTCAGAACATTTTAGTACTCAAAGGCACCTTGTTATTTTTTTACTGTGTACTCAATCCAACGTTGGGTGTTTGTGCTTCCTTGCGGAGCAGTACAGCTAAAGCAGAAGCGCTGTCAGACTGGCTTCTATGCTTTGGATCAACGGATTTACACGCTGAGTTACTGTTGTGGATAAAACACATCTAACAAGTGTACATTTATTTAATACATCCCAATACACGCTCCAGAATAGCAGTCAAGCATGAAATATAAAAATACATGCCCCAGGTGAGGCCCAAACTCACAACCGCAGTAGTACCCTGTGGGTTATAAGTACCGTGCACTGACCAATTGCACCACTGGAACCTTTTTGAGCTATCAATGGTTTCAAATTCAAAACTTCAAATTCAAACTATGAGTTCTATGTATGGAAGAGAGATTCAAGGAATTGGATCAAGAGTAAATTCTAATAACATTTAACATTTAATTCAATCTAATGATATTTTTTTAATATTATTACAACTTGCACATGAATTAAAGGTGTTTCATCCCCCCCGCCGGGTCTTTTACCCTCTCCCCCTGTTCACTCCTTTTCCCCCTCCCTTCCTCCCTTCCTCCCTCCCTCCTCCCTCTATCCTCCCCTCATTCCATGCCTTTACCCAGGCCATTGGAGCGAGGCTGGCGCAAGTCCAAAGAAGGACCTTTAGTCCAGCCGAAGGTACGTCTGTGCCAGGAGGTGGTCAGCGTCAACGGTACCCAGCCACGTGGCCAGCGCATCGTGGTGCCTGTCAAGAAGCTGTTCGCCCGGGAGAAGAGACCGTATGGCCTGGGCATCGTCGGCCGGCTCACCAATCGCACATACCGTAAACGCATCGACAGCTTTGTCCGGCGGCAGATCGAGGACATGGATGACCACAGGTGCAGTATGTCAGCTGGGAAGGGGGCCAAATGGTTATCTTGTGCTGGTCAGTAAGACAATAAAAGAGTGTTGATTTATTGGATATGACCAGTGGTGAAAGTGGTTTGAAATTCTTGCCGGAACTGTCATAAATTGGCCGCGCGGCTAAAACCCCTGAAATGCATAGAAAACTGCATTTTGGGAGGCCCACCTGCTGCCCTTCTATAATAAGCCTCTTCATATTGTTCATTGTTCCATACAGAAGAGTAAGCATATATATATATATATATATATTATTATTATATTTATTATATTATTATATATATTATTATTAATATCATTATAACCAGTTATCTAAAGTAACTAAGTAGACCTACATTTACTAAAGTACTGTATTTAAGTACAGGTTTTAAGTATAGCCTAGCCTACTTTACTGGAGTATTTCCAATACTTTTAATTCTACTCCACTACATCTCCCATTTCCAGATGCAGAATTGAATCATTTTGGTCTATTCTGCATGTATTGCCGCATGCAGGCACAGACACGAGTCCTCCTAGAGATGGGATTTATGGCTCTTTGAAGTGAGCCGGATCTCTGGGATCCGTTCCTTTCAAAGAGCCGTTCAAAAGACGTAGGCCTACATTTTGATACTTCTACTACTCAAGTACATTAACATTCCAAACTTCTACTTGATTGCAGTATTGATATTTCTAAAGGAATTTAGTAATTTTCCCACCACTGTTCATTAGAAAGGAACGGCTCCCTACTGTGAACCGAATCCTATCGTTCATTTCAAAGAGCCGTTCAAAAGACTCGATTCGTTCGCGAACGTCCCACCCACTCGCTCCGTGTCAAACAAACACTGAAACGCAAACAGACTGGATCACACTGACCTACACAAACCCACGGGAATAATTTAGAAGCACTTTATCAGAAAATATAACTAGTAACACTTGTGTACTGTATGTTAATCTGACTTTAGTATAGGCTATTGTTTTCTTCCTGGACGTGCGTTTGTGGCTGGTTATTTAACATGGGATTTTGACAGCTGGCTTCTCCTCTTCTTAACGGAACTCCGTTCCGGCCCCTAATGTTTTAACGGAACGGGGGTTCCGGCCGTTCCGGCTCACTTTCACCACTGGATATGACATGTTTAATCGTGTCAAGGCGTTTTTAACACCTCCCTTTGAGCTCTCATTGGATTCAGACGTTGTTAAGGTCCCCAACAAATGGATCTTTAAATTATAGACACCAGGCACCTAAGAACCCATAGGCATCAGGCACCTAAGAACCCTCACACTTTAAGACTTTTCAAAATTGTTCAAAAATATCAGATGTACAAGCTCGCAGTGAGCATGTACATCTGTTATCTTTTAATAGCCAAGGCTAAAATTGAATCTTTCACGGTTTTAATAGGTTAAGTGGAGCCTGTTGAGATTGAAAATGTGTTTGATTTCTCAAGTGTAAATGAATTCAGACATTGTTAATTTTTCCAACAAACACAACTTAAAATTGTACTGTACTTGTGTTCTGTCCTAGGCCATTCTTTTCCTACTGGATCACATTTGTTCACTTGCTGATTACCATCCTGGCTGTCACTATCTATGGCATTGCTCCTGTAGGGTTCTCACAGCACGAAACTGTGGACTCAGTAAGTACTGTACAAATATACAATCTTTTTGGTTAGATTAGATTAGCTGTGTGTTTAATACCCTGATAGTTAACCACATGAACCCTAGCATGTCCCAATAGGCCAACATTTGGCTAAAATTGGTAAACATTTGGCATAGAATAGAAGATCTTTTTCTATTATTATTATTATCTTTTGCAGGTCTTAAGGAACAAGGGAGTTTATGAAAATGTCAAGTTTGTGCAACAAGAAAACTTCTGGGTCGGGCCAGATTCAGTGAGTTCCTGCTGCCGTCATGATTCATCATCAAAATTCTATTCTCCGTTTAAAAAATACAGACTGCTTCAAACAGTGTTGTCCCGTTATGTGCCATTGAGAGCTGAGTTAGTGTGCGGTTTCATGTCTCCATTCCGACATGTCTCCATTCCGACACTAACCCTATCTCTAACCCTTACCCTAAACTTAACCTCTATGGAAGTGTCGCCACTCCAACAATAAGAAGTCAATGTCGGAGTGGCGACATGTCGGAATGGAGAGCAGTCACCCGTGTGTGCAGGGTTTTAGACAAACGCTACTACACCAATATTATTGAGATCAGTCGGTGTACAGGGGTCA
Organism: Nannobrachium achirus; assembly: GCF_963921795.1. Lineage (NCBI taxonomy): Eukaryota > Metazoa > Chordata > Actinopteri > Myctophiformes > Myctophidae > Nannobrachium > Nannobrachium achirus. The sequence goes on along the minus strand of NC_137825.1, from coordinate 35,672,146 downwards.
TCATTGTGTCCATACACGGAAAAAATGTGTCCGTGGCAAGACTCTTGTCTGTGGCAAATTCTTGATTTAATTTTTTACAAACCATTATAATGTTCTTAATTTGATCATAAGACCCAATTTACTGAATGTCAAGTCTCCAGGTTTGCTTCAGAATATGTATGACACTTATTTACTACGATATTATGGTATATTAGGAGTCCAACTAGTACTAGTTCTCAAATATTTTATTTGCAAGGACCCCCTTAACTCTGATAGTGTACAAATGGAACCAAATGGACCCGTAAGGGCCCATTTGGTTCCATTTGAACACTCTCAAAGTTACAGACCTGTTATGGTCATTCAGGGCTAGCTCTTGTGTGTTTTTGGTAACACTCATTTTGTATGTTTGTTTGTCGGTGTACGTAGCATTGTCTGGAATAGAAATCTGCATGCACTCAGTCCTCCATGATTCATGTGCAAGGACGTGCAAGGAAAGGGCTCTATACAATATAATAATATAAATAACAATAATGCTTATTATATTATTATTATTATCATCATAACGAGTCCCCTGCTTCATACACCATTCATCCTGCAGGAGGCACTGATTCACCTGGGGGCCAAGTTCTCCCCCTGCATGCGCCAGGACCAGGAGGTTCATGAGCTGATCCAGGAGAAGCGAGGCAGGGAGAAGGGCTCAGGCTGCTGTGTGAGGAACGACCGCTCCGGCTGCCTCCAGACCTCCCAGGAAGAGTGCTCGGTTAGTTTTAACTAGCCCTTACCCGTTCAAAGATATGAGCTCTGAAAAGATGTGCAGTGTGTGGGTTATGGGATGTGCACTGTGCACACAGTATATGAGGGATGGAAAGTAACTTTAACTGGTGCTTACATGATAATATGTAGGAGCATCAATGTAAGAAATACCCGTTTCGTTTAATGGCTACAGAGATACTGTGTACCGATCTGCATGATCTTTGGACAACATCTGTAACAGGGCCAGACACTCCCCCCCACCACCACCCCCCACCCCCCACCCCCCCGCCTGCGCACGCACGCACGCACGCACGCACGCACACACACACACACACACACACACACACACACACACACACACACACACACACACACACACACACAGCTGGTTAAACCTGTTGCCTCATGCTAGATGCAGAATAGATAAGCCTCATGCTAGATGCAGAATAGATAGTAGATACACCATAAAAATACTAATATACAGCATACGATTTGTGAAAGTGACAAACGGGCTTCACAGTTATGTTAGGTGTGTTCATATGCTAATGGTGATGCGATTTCAGATCAATTGCTCCAGCCACTGAGGAGAAACGCTGTGACAGACACTCAGACAGACAGACAGACAGAGATTCGGAAAATTATATGTTTGATAAGGCCCTATAGGTCAAGACAACCTCTGCTTAAATCTGACTGTGTGAATGTGAAGTTTGTAATGGGAATATTCCATACATTTCTTTTGAACCGTTATGCACTCAAGCCGCGTCCATCAGGAATGGAGATATTGGCATTTTCATTCTAGCAAAGGCTTTCCCCTTACCAAATGTATTAAGACTACATACCCAAAATGCTGTGCTCTATCTTGTTCAAGTGATTTTCTCAATGATAATTCATTCATTTGTAATTTTGCAAATGTAACCAAATCCATTTGGTTACTTTTAGACACTCTCAGAATTAAGTGGAAAATGAGGACTTTACTGTATATCATATGATATAAGCCATGAATTTGAACGTGTGTACCTTGTTGTACCTCTGACACAAGGCCTCTCTGTCTGTGTGTTCCTACAGAGTACTCTGGCTGTGTGGGTTAAGTGGCCTCAACACCCCAGTGCTCCTTATCTCAATGGTAAACTACGCCAGCATGGTGCAGTATGCCACCAGGACCCAAGGTAAGAACTTACAGCCGTACAATTAAACGGCCTGTAAGTCAAGTGGTTTTTGTTGGGATACGACCATGTTCTGTTACTTTTGGGTCTCTGGGCAGCTTCTTAAGGGTCATCTCACTTTTCACATCATAGGATTTGTCTGGAGCCTGCCTCAGTTTCACCTCACGAGTGGCCTGATGACATCACAAAGTGGCCTGTAAGTAAACACTATAGCTAGGGACACTTTATCGCTCTTTGTCTTTAAGTGAAGCATTGGCGGTCCTCTAATTTTGCTGTCCTTTAATTTTAGATTATTTCAGGTTCTGCATTTCTGTAGTGCCTTTATCCACATGATGGTGGAGGCAACCACTCAAGGTACCTTCCTCTTCAGAAGCAGTTATGGGTTCAGTGTTTTGCTCAAGGACACTCGGACACAGATCCTGGGATTGAACCAGGAGCCGTATTGTTTCCTCTAATCTACAAATGCCCCTTGAGTGAGGAGCATTTCCTAATTGCAGATGGTGTAGGATAGGGATAGTTGGAAAGCACCAGAGAGGGACAAGTTATGTGTTTTTTTATGATTATTCAATGGTTTTGGCAGACAATGGGGCTCTTGAACACAGGATATACCGGTATAAGGCTTTCACCTGCCAATTGAAGCTTGAACTCACAACCGCCATATTCCTTACTGTCTGGTATGTACTGAAGTGAACCAACAAGGAGCTTAGTCGAGTTGTGTTTCACATTACAGTGAAAGTTTTGGTTCATTGGCTTAAAATGAACACAGAGAGCGTCAGCAGCATTTGACTTAAATTGAATGTGTATATCTGTGTACACACACGCACGCACACACACGCACACACGCACACGCACACACACGCACACGCACACGCACACACACCCACACACACACACACACACACACACACACACACACACACACACACACACACACACACACACACACACACACACACACACACACAGATGGACAGTGCTGATAGCTTTTCCACCTGTCTGAAATGTAGGTGTGTACAAGGTATAACTCTGGGAACCACACCAACCTTCCCCACATAGATTGTGCCATCACAGGAAGACCTTGCTGCATTGGAACCAAAGGACGGTAAGAGGAACTCCATGTTTTGATAGATTGATCCCATATAGAGTTCCCATATACTGTACCCTATACTGGCTGTCATATGCTCTATTATTAGTGCCAGTCCTTCTTTCTTTTAAGTGGTAGCAAATGGTAGCAACTTGCATGGCCTGGCCTTGTCCTAAAATGTCAATTCATTTGTAGTATTATGATTATATTTATAACCCTGATATTCTTGTACTCTAGCTGACTGGTAACACATAGAAAAGATAGAAAATAGTGAATAATGCCATCAAGTTGTGTGTTTTTCTTTTTGCCATGAATTTGTATTTGCTTATACTGTTAGCTAATACATGCAAATGGTGTCTTGCATGTTGTAGGTGTGAGATAACTTCTAGAGAATACTGTGATTTCATGAAGGGGTACTTCCATGAGGAGGCCACTCTCTGCTCACAGGTAAGACGAAGAAATATACTCCACAAGTCAACGTGTCTTGTTGAAGGTTGATTTATCGTTTTTGAATGTGTGAATTTGGTTGATATTTTACGCTATATAAATGCAGGCCATTTACACTCATCCAGAGTAAATTACACAGAATGGATCAACAGAGAGAGAGGTCAAGTAAAGGTGTTTGTAAGCTCTGTATGAAGAGGACATTTAAAAAAAAAAGCCATGAACTTTGAACTCAAAGTATATTATATTAAGTATAAATATTTTTTTCATCTGAGGCACCCCTACATTATATTCATAATTTTCACTCCCAGCACCTTATATTTATAGCATATTATGTTACGAGGAAAACAAGATAATAGCCATTTTTGGTTAGAACTGACTGAAAATAACATACTTCAAGTTTAAAATTATACTAATTATATATTTTAAGTGTCCAAAGAAATTCATCAAATTATCTCACGGCACCCTTGGACTGCCGTCCTGACACCCCGGGGTGCCCCGTCACCCACTTTGAAAACCCCTGTCTTAGAGGCTGCAGAGAAGGGGAGGGGCAAAGTCGACATTTCACATAGTGATCTCATCTACAGCTGAGATTAGAGCTTAAAACTCTCTTGCTCCAGGTGAGGCTCGAACTCACAACCTCGGCATCACTCAGCTGGTTACTGTCTTATAAGTACCGCGCGCTAACCGATTGCGCCACTGGAGCCTGTGAAGCATTGACAACACTCATAATCATGAACAGGCACGCGACGAGCCAGACCTGACTGACCATAATAATACATGGACCAGAAGGAATCTTGGGTCCTCGCAACATGTCTGGTGCTGAATGAGTTAATAGGCAGAGATGTTATTAGAATCTGCAGAGTTCAAAGTTCCATACATCCTATCAACTTCACAAAAGTCTCACTATCAAGGAAGTAAAGTGAGCGTTGATGAGATGAGCAGTTCTGTAAAACCTGTCCGCTCTGAGCGAGCAAATGTTCCAAACAGCCACTGACCGGGCACGGCACTAGCAGCAGTAATAATAAGAACAAGAAGTCTCTCTCTCCGTCAGGTTGCCTGTATGGATGACGTGTGTGGCCTTCTGCCTTTCCTGAACCCAGAGATCCCCGACCAGTTCTACCGCCTCTGGCTCTCTCTCTTCCTCCACGCTGGGTGACTATCTTTGCCTGTTCCATTTCACTCCACTATGATGAAATGCCCCATTACTTCATTCCTCACCCACCTGAATATCTCTGTCCAAAATATTAATATTTCGGGACATTTAAAAAACATGTTTTTGCCTCATCAAAGTTGGTACGGTTACATTATACATTGTCAGATACTTGAATGTGTCTTTATATTATCGTCACTTTACCCAAATATAGTTCAAGTGGAGTTTTTAACTATTAATGTGGATAATGTTTCATTATAATCAGTAATCGAAAAAAAGAAAGAAAAAGAAACTCTTCTAACTCCAAATATCTCCAAATTTGGAGTTTGAGGAACTAACGGAGTTAGGAAGTTTAGT
>NC_137825.1:35661908-35667013 GCF_963921795.1 Nannobrachium achirus | reverse complement strand
AAATTTGGAGTTTGAGGAACTAACGGAGTTAGGAGGTTTAGTCAGAAGCTCTATATTAATACCATTCATTGGTTCAATATTATTTTGTGAAACCCACACGCAGACGTAAAGGGTGTTAAATAGCACTGATAAAAATAAATGAAAAAGTTGAAAAACTGATTTCTGCCCGACAGATAATTGTCCATGTTGACCTCATTTGTCCTGCTAGGATCCTGCACTGCCTGGTGTCTGTGCTCTTCCAGATGACAGTGCTGAGGGACTTGGAGAAGCTAGCTGGCTGGCTGAGAATCTCCATCATTTACATCCTCAGCGGAATCACTGGGAACCTAGCGTCCGCCATTTTCCTGCCCTACAGAGCTGAGGTATACTTTTACACTGCATGAAGCACTGTTGTAAAGTACTATCCAATCATGAGTCACAGAATATTTTCCTATTTTTCTACACGACACGCACAAGCTTTCTCTGCTTCCATACTTATTGGCAATTGAAAACTCTACTATTTAGAGAGACACATAGCGAGACACAGAAGCGGAGAAATGGAAAAAGATACACAGGAAGCGGATGGAGTGGCATTTTTTTTATGACGTGATTCCACTTGTTGAGTGATGCTCTTGGAACAGGAGGTATAGCTCCAACATCTAGTTTTCTCCAGTCAAAACCCAATGAGAAAACGCGTTCAATTAAATGCTTGATGAAATTAACTCATAAATAGCACCGCTCACTTCACACTAGGTGTGATTTGAGCAGTGCTTGTTGAAATTAAGACATGTAAGGTGGTCTGGGCGCTCAAAACAGGGTTAGACGTGTCTGGTGCTGAGTGAGTTAACAGGTAGAGATGTTAATAGAATAGAGGCTGAAGAGAAGGACAGGGGCAAAGTCTACATTTCACATAGCAATCTCTTCTAATGCTGAGATTAGAGCTTAAAACTCTCATGCTCCAGGTGAGGCTCGAACTCACAACCTCGGCATCACTCAGCTGGTTACTGTCTTATAAGTACCGCGCGCTAACCGATTGCGCCACTGGAGCCTGTGAAGCATTCACAACACTCATAATCATGAACAGGCCCGCGACCTGAAGTAAGAGAAACGAGCCAGACCTGACTGACCATAATAATACATGGACCAGAAGGAATCTTGGGTCCTCGCAACGTGTCTGGTGCTGAATGAGTTAATAGGCAGAGATGTTATTAGAGTCTGCAGAGAAGGGGCGGGGCAAAGTCTACATTTCACATAGTAATCTCTTCTAATGCTGAGATTAGAGCTTAAAACTCTCATGCTCCAGGTGAGGCTCGAACTCACAACCTCGGCATCACTCAGCTGGTTACTGTCTTATAAGTACCACGCGCTAACCGATTGCGCCACTGGAGCCTGTGAAGCATTCACAACACTCATAATCATGAACAGGCCCGCGACCTGAAGTAAGAGAAACGAGCCAGACCTGACTGACCATAATAATACATGGACCAGAAGGAATCTTGGGTCCTCGCAACGTGTCTGGTGCTGAATGAGTTAATAGGCAGAGATGTTATTAGAGTCTGCAGAGAAGGGGCGGGGCAAAGTCTACATTTCACATAGTAATCTCATCTACAACTGAGATTAGAGCTTAAAACTCTCATGCTCCAGGTGAGGCTCAATCTCACAACCTTAGCATCACTCTGCTGGTTACTGCCCGATTGCACCACTTGAGCCTCGGAAGTAGTCACAACTCTCATAATCTTGAACAAGCCCGCGACCTGAGAAGGTCCAGGGGACATGTCTGTTGCTGAATGAGTTGCAAAGAAGGGGAGGGGCAAAGTCGACACTTCGCAGAGTAATCTCATCTAATGCTGAGATTAGAACTTAAAACACTCATGCTCCAAGTGATGCTCGAACTCACAACCTCGGCATCACTCAGCTGGTTACTGTCTTATAAGTACCGCGCGCTAACCGATTGCGTCACTGGAGCCTGTGAAGTATTTGCAACACACATAATAATCAACAGCCCGCGACCTGAGGTAAGAGAAAGGATTCAGACCTGATTGACAATAATAAAGCATGGACCCGAAGGAATCTTGGGTGCTCGGGTCGTGTCTGGTGCCGATTGAGTTAAAAGGCAGAGGTAGAGATAGTAATCTCATCTACAGCTCAGATTAGAGATTAAATCACTTATGTTCCAGGTGAGGCTCAAACTCACAACCTTAGCTAGTTACTTTCTTAGAAGTACCGCGCCTTAACCGATTGCGCCACTGGGAATTCGGAAGTACCCATAACACTAATAATCATGAACTGCACCCCGACCTGAGAAGGTCCTGGGGACAAATCTGGTGCTGAATGAGTAAACAGGCAGAGCTGTTTTTAGAGGCTTTAGAGAAAGGAGGGACCAAGTAGACATTTCGCTCAGTAATCTCTTCTAATGCTGAGATCAGAGCTTAAAGTTCTCATGCTCCAGGTGAGGCTCGAACTCACAACCTCGGCATCACTCTGCTGGTTACTGTCTTATAAGTACCGCGTGCTAACCGATTGCGCCACTAGAGCTTGTGAATCAGACACAACAAGGCTTGTGATTCTCTGAGCCAGTTACTGGGGGCTTCAGCCAGACACGCATGCATACTATTTTGCTAAGAGATATGTTATATATAGTTTAATTTATATAAATGTATTTGTGAATTAATTTTCTCCATTGACTTTAATTACATTTTTAAAATGTCCCAAATATGGAGATGGCTGACATCATAGATGTCTGACATCGTAGACCACATGAGACTGACACAGTAGGTCCATATATGGGCTTTCCAACATATGGGCTTAATATTGATGACATCAGAGATCTCCATATATGGGCATAAAAGGGACAAGGACCGACACAGGGGTCTCCATATATAGCCATTATTTTATTAGTGAATTCATTTCCCCCATTGACTTGAATGGGGAAAATTCAAATGGTAAGACGAAATGTATTTTTATATGTATATATGTAAATTTGTGTCACGGCAACCACACTTGCAATTTCCAATTGCATAGTTCCTTACTACACCAGTCTTCTGCCATCAGTGACTCCAATGACATCACTGAAACTCACCTGAGAGTCATAGTCAGTCATCAGGTGAGGTATTTTAGCCCGCCCAGAAAATTGCTCTCAGCAGTAAAATCCTGTTTACTGACTGATAGATGTCTGACGTCATAGACCACATGAGACTGACACAATATATCCATATATGGGCATCTGACATCAGAGATGTCTGACGTGATAGACACATGAGGCTTAATGTTGATGACATCAGGGATCTCCATAGACTGTATGGGTATAAACAGGATATGCCCATATATAGAGATTCCTGATGTCATCAATATTAAGCACATATCTGGGAATGCCCATATATGGACATATTGTGTGAATCTCATGTGGTCTCTGATGTCAGACGTCAGTCATCTCCATTTCTGAAAATATGTCCACATTTTGTCCAACTTAAACAACCAACCTGGTCTGTGATTTTTTTTTTGTTGGTCAAACTTGATCCCATGCCAAAGCGCCAGCGCTCGCCCAGGAGTCTGCCGTCACCCAGGTGGATGCGTGTGCACACGCCCATGCGCGATTCTCGCCCTTAGAGCGTCTTACCGGTATAATATAGTTTACTGTCTTATAAGTACCGCCGCACTAACCGATTGCACAACTGGAGCTTGTGAAGTAATCAAGAACATTCCTGCAGCGCGAGGTAATCGAATCAATCCGGATCTGACGGACCACGATAAGATAAGGAGCCGAACCTGTATTCATCTAATTCATTTTTTACCTTTGTTTGGTTCTGTTTGTTCCATTGTTAGCTTCCTATAACATTTGTCCTTCCTCCTCCAGGTGGGTCCAGCAGGCAGCCAGTTTGGCATCTTAGCCTGCCTGTTTGTGGAGCTGTTTCAGAGCTGGCAGATCTTGGAGCGACCCTGGAGGGCCTTCGCCAAACTGCTGGCCATCGCCCTCTTCCTCTTCTCCTTCGGCCTTTTGCCCTGGATCGACAACTTTGCCCACGTCTGTGGCTTTATCTCTGGGTTCTTCTTGTCCTTTGCGTTCCTGCCCTACATCAGGTCAGTGACAGAGAGACGGAGGGGTCATCTTAGATGTGCTTTAGTTCATAGACATGTTTTCTGGTTAAAAAGTATTATGTGGCCCGGTATGACATGGCCGGTGTTGGAAATACGTTGTTTTTACTAACAGCATAGCAATCACTGCTTCCAGCGAAATTAAGTTGTGGAGTTATAAGTATAGTAACAGCTTGTTTAATGTGCACACTGCTCGTATAATCTATCATTCATAACATATGAAATTAATTAAAAGATTATATGACTTCTTCTTCACAGTTTTGGACGTTTGGACATGTACCGAAAGCGGGTACAGATTTGCATCTTCCTGTTGGTGTTCTTGGGCCTGTTCTCTGCACTGGCTGTGCTGTTTTATGTCTATCCGGTCAAGTGTGACTGGTGCGAGTACCTCACCTGTATACCCATCACAGAAAAGTTCTGTGAAAAGTACGACCTCAACGCCCACCTCCACTGACCGTGGCCTTCAACATGGACAAGCTGGATTATTGCGGAAAAGAAGCTCTTGAGTGTACTGTGCATATATCTGTGGAACATTACCTTCTGATGTGGGGAGATGCTAAGTGGAGGTACAATGTCACAGCTGACTGAATGGAACAGCGCTGCTCCTGGAACCTACGTTTAACAATAAGATTATGGGATGTTATGATGGCTCAAGCTGGAACTGAATGTCAGACACATTGGAATAAATGGCCACTATATGAACATAACAAAAAAGAGTTGGTGGGATGCATGATAACTTGGGCATTTGTGTACTGTACATGATACCGTGCATGGGAACAAAACGTATGATTAGGAGTTAAATAGACACAACTAAAGAAGAATGAGTTAAGTTTTTTTGATCTCCAGCAGGCATACTGAGAGACCAATCAGAATCACTTTGACAGTGAATAAGGAACTAGTGAGTAGTATTTGAGGACAGTTCTGTAACTAAATCATTTGTTGCCTCTCCTCTTTTAAAACTGTTACAATCTGTCTCGACAGTAGCCTCCAGTGGTGAAAAGAGAATATTACAACCTCAGATGGATGCAGACTTT
>NC_137825.1:35634408-35659408 GCF_963921795.1 Nannobrachium achirus | reverse complement strand
GACTTTTAATAGCCTAATAATAAGCTAAATGCTCGGGTCTCTCTGAACCTCGGAAATAAACGGATTTCAGGACAATGTCATGGGTCTCAAAAAAAAAGAAAAAAAAAAAAAAAGGAATCAGAACGGGACGGAAATGGACAAGACCATTACGGGGCCACTCGGGTTTGGTTTTGTAATTTGGCATAACACATATATTTCTATTTAATATATTATAGGCTTGAGCATGTCTCTCTCTCTCTCTCTCTCTCTCTCTCTCTCTCTCTCTCTCTCTTCTGTTGGATAATTAGAGAAAGCGCACCTCTCTCTCTGTCAATATAAAGTGATCCTTGCTTGACCACAATGTTCTCTCTCAGATGATCTGCGTAAAGTGGCAGAGTTGACTGAAGTGTCTGGTTAATACATATTACACGGGAGGTTGAGGCCAGTAAATCTGTCATAAAAATATATCTATTGAATATATTATAGGATATAGCCTACAATGAGATTGAGCAAACGGTTTTGTTTAAAGAGAAAATATATCTGACATGGCTGACAGACCCATGATGTTTACCAGGATAAGAAATAACACTAGAAAAGTTGTTATTTTGAGAGAGAAATGTCCCGCACACTTTGATATGGTTTATTTTGATGATAACTGTTGTAGCCTACAACAATCTATCTCAATACATACAGTAATAGGATCGTCATGGAGGTTGTGTAAACGTTGTAGTGCACTTATTATTATTAAGCTGGGCCACCAGCTTCGGTAATCAGGTCATTTTCTTAGACGACCATTGATTACCTCTTCTGGATAGGCTATCCATGTTACATGGTACTGAGCTAAGGGCCAATCGCAGAACAGTACCCCAGGAGTGCCCTTCCAGACAATGGGGGGGAAAGAACTGGGCCAATAGCAGTTTACCGCTCCTCCAGGCTATGGGGGAAATTGAATACCAGTAGAGTCGCCGAAATGAAGGTCGCCCGGAATGGTCGCCGACAAGTGTCGCCGACGTGTTTGGAATAGTCGCCTGGCTTTATAGAAAACTCATCCAGGCAGTGAGAAATCTCATCGAGAATGGTCGCCGACGTGTTTGGAATAGTCGCCTATATTTTATTACACCTGTGTTGTGACCTGCTCTTTTAAACACTGCCTCTTTTGTCAAATAAACTGTTATACTTCTACATTGTGAGCTCTTGTGTTGTATTTGACGAAGAAGAAAGAAAGAAAAAAGGTGGTGGACCTTTCACCCAGGTCTGTGCAGTGGGGTCACGAGAGAGAGAGAGAGAGAGAGAGAGAGAGAGAGAGAGAGAGAGAGACAATGGGCACAAATAAAAAATACTGCATTAACAAACATACATAATCAATCAATCCACTTAATAAGCCCTAGTTTATTTGAAAATAGCCGATCTACAAGATCGAGCTTGAAGATCTGCTATTTTTCACCACTTGCAGATCCAATTACCCTAAATAATAGTTACAGTATGCTACAACATGTAGGCCTATCTGTGCTATTTAGAGAAACTATAAGCTTTATAACTGTACAAGCTGGCTGCTGGCAACTTTGTCTCTGACCAACGACTACAACGTATTGGATCTGTAGATTTAATAGCAGCACGTCTGACTGCACATCGCTTCGTTGGGACTAAAACCGCTCGTAGTCCTACCACAGTGGTGCGGAGGTATGTGGCTTTGGAAATAAACGTCATGAAACTTTACCTTTTTCTATGCAAACTTCTAATGAAGTCTTCAATCAATCCATTTCATCCTCCATGACACAAATTACTTTAACCGAGCCTATGCTCGCGCCTCCGACCAAGACGACACGAGGAAAACAGTGTGCGTGCAGCTGTCAGTGTGTGCCAGGGACGTGCAGAGAATGTTAGAGAGGCAGGGGCTGACACTTCTAAAAGAGGTCAATTCTTTCAACATAAGATGTTGCATTCAAGTTTCAACATAAGATGTTGCATTCAAGTTCAGGAGCTGCATTCGGGTATGGCACGGAAAAAGGCGTTTGCATTTCTTTCACCATATAAAACTGCATTCATGGTCTAGACTGGATGAGAGGGCACTTTTTACAGGTGGATAAAAGGGCAGGGGCTCAAGCCCCCTTTGATGTCTAATGTGTGCACGTGCCACTATGTGCTGAGTCGCGGCTCGCAACATGATGCTGTCAGACAGTAAAATAACACTTTGTGGATATAGTTTGATATAATTAGGCCTACATTTCTGTTGATGTTTCAACCAAGGGACGAGTTTATTTTATTTGTGATCCATCCACACTTTGTGGATATAGTTTGATATAATTAGGCCTACATTTCTGTTGATGTTTCAACCAAGGGACGAGTTTATTTTATTTGTGATCCATATACAACAGAAGTAATTTACATTTCACAGAAGATCTTTTTAATTAAAATGGAATGCTCAAAACGCATTGCTTCGCTTTACGATGCTGTGACTGTGAGCTTGTAGATCGGCTATTTTCACTACTTCATAATTATATTTTTTTATTTATGGAATTTCTTAGCCTACAGTAGGCCTACACACTGGACATGTTGTACTATAGGCCTAGCTCTAGCCTAGCTTTTGTCTTGAAATAAAAGATAATTTGACAGACAACAGCCTGCATACTGACCATAATTATGGAATGTTATTGCAGTTGGGGTTAGGCTATATATTTCTTGCAAAAGATCACCTTAACGAAGTTGCTTTCATACTAGCTTTTGTATTAGTGAACTAAAACAATATTTGACAGATATGACTACCTTATACATTTTACTTCTGAATTGGAATGTTATATTATAGCAATTGATGCAACAATGATGTATGGAACACTAATGGAGACATGGCACGCATTACGCGTCGTGCGTAATGCCAGCCCATTTAATTGTGTTTTGCCATTGCCATATGGACAGAGAGATTTCTCTATACGGGGCCATGTAGAAGTAATCAAAGCCATCAGCTGTAAATGATCAGTCAATCAATTAAAAGGGTACCCACGTCCGTTTAGTTTGGCAGGTCTGTCCTGTGCAGGCTGAGTTTGAATCGTTTTTTACCGTCATATCAGACGGCGATTTATCTCCGACACAAATTGCCTATAGGCCTATTGTAATAGCCTATTGGCTGGGATGTAGGCCTAATATTACAATTAGTGTGATGTGAAGTGTGAACTCTAAACGTTCCCCTAATCCCTAACTCTTGACGCAAAGCTATAATGTTCATATGATAGCCTACTACTCTATAATGTCAGGTCTAAGTTGTGGCATTTAGTAAATTATTTCTATTTGATGCCAGTGACTGCATTGATTTAATCGAATCTTTAAAAAAAAAAAAAAGAAAAGAAAATCTGCGCCTATTCTCATTTAATGTTACTGGCCTGGGATTGTTTTCTTAATAGGCCTATGATTGTTGAATGCATACAAAATGCACTTTGTATTTAGGCCTACTTTGAATTTCAAAGTGGGCTATTAATCTTTCTGTTTGGTGAAACAGATACTTGACTGTGCACATTTCAATATGATGTCAAATGCCACTTTGCTGCTTTGTCCATATATGCGCGACTGTGCACATTTCAATATGATGTCAAATGCCACTTTGCTGCTTTGTCCATATGCGCTTAGGAAGCAAAGTAAGAGTTTAAGACACCAGTTTCATTCGAACATGGCTCGGTCAATTATGAAGCGATTAAAAAAAAAAAAAACGTCACCTCATTCATTGGAAAGCCCCACTTGCATGACCAATGACTGTAGCCTATAGTAGCCTAGTGTCCCTATTAAATCTAAATATTTAAACGTTGGCTTATCTACCAGCTCTCCAGACTCCTGTCCCAAAACTGACATTTCCCGACGTTGATTCTCAAAGCTCTGAGCTTTGATTGGCTTCACATTGATAGATATAACTAGCCTACTTCACTCCCTTTGTTGTCTATTTTGGGCATCAGAGTTCTAAATGCTAAGTAGGCTATAATGGTTTATAAATATATGGGTAGGGTAGCCTACACTCACTTGAATACCCCACTCACTCACTCACTCACTCACTCACTCACTCACTCACTCCCTTTATACCTTTGTTGTCTATATAGGCTAATGGTATAAATATAGGCGACTATTCCAAAAACGTCGGCGACACTGTCGGCGACATGTAAAAGCTGTCGGCGACAATTCCAAATCCGGCAGGCGAGAATTCCACCGAAATTGGTGAGCCTTCCTCGGCGACTCTTCCACGTTTTCCGGCGACCTTCATTTCGGCGAGTCTACCTGTTACCGGGAAATTAGCTGTTGGAAAAAGTACTCAAATGTTTTACTTAAGTAAAAGTATCGTAAAAGTATCAATACTGCACTGTAGATGTACTCAGTTACAGAGATGGGAAGTAACGAAGTACAAATACTTTGTTTCTGTAACAAAGTACTTTTTTCAGTACTTTGTACTTTACTGAGTAGTTATTTGTCTGAGTACTTTTTACTTTTATCCGTTACATTTTAACACAAGTATCTGTACTTTTACTCTACTACATTTTCAAAACAGGCTCGTTACTTTGGTTTTAATGGTATATAGCCTATTAATGTTGCGCCGGAGCATATCTGAATTATCTGATGCGCATCTGATAGGCACACACAGTCGCACGCACGCACGCACACACACACAGGCACACAGCCACACACGCAGAGCCCCTCCGCTCAGCAGCAGCAGCAGCAGCAAGCAAGTTCCCAAAAGTTCTTTTTTCGCCAACAGACAACTCTCTCTGCTTTCCTCTTACCTGCAGCCTGCAGGACATCCTCGACATGTTCCCAAATAAATAAGTCCTTATTTAAACAGTCGGCCTACACAGCTTCCAATTCCAAACACAGCCTTTGTGATCATTAATCCACCCGTACCGCTGGATTAAGAATTGACGTCTTTTCTCTTTTTGTCTTTCCAGGTGTAGCCTATTACAACTCGTTAGCCTCGTCCGAACGTTTTAAAGTGCACTGATCAATAGAGAGAAGTGTAACATTGTAAGTCTCTGTAGAGAGGTTAAAACGAATCAAAACAACTTGAAGCAGTAACATGGGGTATATGCTTTGCATATACTTGAAGGCATCAGACTAATGACATAAGGTACATTTCTCACCTTAAACAATGAAATGCAGACATGCACGTACTGCTATGTGTTTGAATAGGGAAACCTTATTTATTTATTTTAGCTTTTATTAAAAAATATTAAAATAAGATTTTGTTTGATAATATAAGTTTTGCCATAATCATGCAGCTTTATTACAATGACACAGCTATAACAGCAATGTTTAAAAATGTTATAGATTACAGTAGTAGACCTATAATCTATAATTCTTTTTAAATTCATATTATTTTTGTATCCATATCATGATATTAGACTGGATAATTATCGTCTGTGATTTGGGATATTGTACTACATATAGTCCAAGTCCAAGTCTTATTTGTCCTCTTTTTTAATAAGACAAAACGGACTCGAACCCCCTAGGACTTGGACTTGACTTGGACACTTTAGGTGGACTCGACTACAACACTATAGCACATTCTCACTGTTCTGTCCTCAATGTGTGTGGAGGAGACGCAAATAGACAGACAGCTAACAGTAGGTTTGAAGAGACGGTCAGAGACAGAATAAAGTTTGAAGGTGTTTTACTCTTCTCCATTCCAGGTATCAAACCAATTTGTAAAACTGCAAAATACAATGACAAACAAAGGAAGCACTTAATTAAACAATGCTCACTGTATAAGGCATACATCCAATAAAATAAAAACAGCATGAACAAAAGGCTACAAGCAGCATACATGTACCAGTGTAAATCACCCTTTTAAATGACATGAAATGACCATATTGTAAATAGAATGTAAATAGCCTGTAGGCCTCTTAATTGTTTTTAACCTATTTATATGATACTGCACATTCCTGCAATATAAATTGAAACTGTCTGAATTGTTATGAAGTGGAACCATGAAATACAGTAATGGATTCTGTTGAATTACTGTCCTTATGAAACATGACATTATGAATTATCACCCATGAGATACAATTATGAATGACTAAACCACACATGAATTGCAATGAGATATAGGAAAATGAATTACTGTACTGAATTATCATGAACTGTAACACATATGAATTGACAAAGCCAAAATGCTTCTCTAGAGCTTGAATGAAGCTAATAATGTTGACCAACAACAGTGAAACTGTCACATATCAGTGCACATGGTGAATGGAACTAGCTTTAGCTTAGCAACAAACAATCCAGGTGGCTAGCAGCTCACCAAAGATTAGTAATGGGGAAAGAAAGATGACCATGTGGTTACAAAATGCACAATACACCTTTGAAATGATTGCAATTATGATACTCACAGACGATACTTTCCAAGGCATACACATAAAGAGCTAAGGACTACTGTAGCTAAGCAGTGCTCTGTGTACCGCATGGTCTGAGCTTCACTTGAGAATGAAACCTAACTGCTAGGAAAACCCAATAAACCAGTGCCCACTAGAGGGCGCAAAAACACAAACAAAAGTTCAGTTCTGAAATAGAACATGACACTCCCCGCCTGGTATTTGTTATCTAAATACCACTAACGAAACAATTTAACAAAACATTGCTGTGCTTGCCGTGTCATAAAGAATGGGGAGATTAGACAGTGTCTCTGAGACCGACTGTTTGACCAGAGCGAAGGGCATTGGAAGGTACTCTAGTGTTAGTCTGTTCCAGTAGACGTTGGCGAGACAATGTACCTGTCCCCACCACTGGTGGTGGAAACCTCCTCCGTCGAATGTTCCTGGAGGGGACAAGGGGCCATACAACCTGTGTGTCGGGATTGTAGCAGGTGACATGAGAAAGGGGGTGTCCTTGGTCTCATAAGGGAGGTGTGAGGGACTGTGTAATGAGTGGGGAGTTGAAAATGCTGTCCTAACGACAGACAGACACTCTGGCTGGTCGGCAAGCTGCAAGAGGTACTTGTCCGCAGGTGGTGGGACTGTTGGGTGGAAGAGATGATCAGGAGGCTGTGTGGCAACACCAGCAGATCTTCCCTGTGTCGATGCATCCTTCTTGGAGCTTGCCCTAGAAAGGACTGATGTTGACTTATTGAGAAGGGGTGTGGGAGTTGTAGGCTGTAGTCCAAGGAATGACTCTGTGTCGTTTTGAAGGACAGGTGCAGAGTGTGGCAAGGGGCTACAGAGAGGTTGAACATGGGCTGTCCCAATTGGAGGGGTAACTGATTGAGTGGTCAGTGGTACAGATGTGTTGCAGACTGTTGTGACCGATGGTTCCACGTGGCTACTGACCGGGTTGACAGGTAAGCCTGTTGTGCAGCATGCCTGGCTGGAAGCTGTGCTGGTCGATGAGGCGTCTGCCTGTTGTCCGTCCACTGTGGAGCTGAAGGTTGCAGCCGTCTTGACCATGACTGTTTCTTTAGCACTGAACGTCTCCTTGGCTTGAAGTTGAATAGAGCATGGAGTTGAGAAGGATGGACATCCGTGTTCTTGTACATTAGTGTGGAAAGAGGTAACAACTGCTGACCTATGAGCTGAACCCGTGCTGACGTCGCCGATAACGACCCATCCCAGGTCTAATCGTTGGGCGTAGGGAGCGCTGTGAGGACCGTTGCGTTGCTCTCTTACTTTATGTACTTGGAGGATGTCACGTCCCAGAAGGAGTAGTATCTGGGCCTCTTGATCCAGGCGTGGTACTTTGTGTGCAATGGGTTTTAGGTGAGTGTGATGCTCTGCGGACTCCGGCGTTGGAATGACAGACCGGTCGCCTGGCATGTGATTGCACTCGATGAGTGTGGGGAGCATCACCCTTGTCGTTCCATCCAAGGATTCTACTGTGAACCCTGTAGCTCTTCTCCCAGATGTCTCCGTAACCCCAGAACACGTGCGGAGGGTGTATGGAGAGTCAGATCCGGTGAGTTTGAAAAGATTGAAGAATTCTGACCTGGCCATCGATCTATTGCTCTGGTCATCCAGAATAACGTAGACCTTTTCTGCCTTTTCTGGGTGACCTGTTGGATAGACCTTTGTCAGGCAAACCTTGGAACAGGACCAGGAGCTCTGGCCTCCGCTACAGACGTTGGTGCATGCCGAGTTGACTGTTGGCGGATCGGTCTCTCCAGCACTCTCCCCGCCGTTCTCTGTAGGGCCTTCTGCGTTCCAAGGCGGTGGTCCAGGATGCAGCGCTTCGACGTGTCTGTCGCTGTTGCATTCCCTGCATTTCACCTCTGTTTTGCACTCTTTTGCTATGTGGGTGGTAGAGGCGCAACACCTGAAACAGACACCATTCTCTCTGAGGTAGGTGATGCGCTCTTCATCTGACATGAGACGGAAACCCCGACACTTTTTCAGAGGATGGGGCTTCTTGTGTATGGGACATTCTCTGTTTATGGGCTCCAGTCTGTTTGGATCAATAGCAGAGTGGTTGGTTGCGACCTCTGCCTTGAAATTGGAGACCTGGGCTTTGACATTCCCTGGTCTACTTGGTGCTGATGAGCCTGTCATGGGCCTGTAGGAGCAGCTTGGACTCTGACTCGTAGAGGCTGTTGGGAGGATGAAGCTTGGGTCATTTCTTCTGCGTGCTTCACTGCATACAAAGTTCGTGAAATACCCAAATGGTGGAAACTGAACGTGGCGCATCTCCTTGTACTGTGAGCCTTGAGTCATCCACTTCTCCTGTAGGTTGAAAGGTAACTTCTCAACGATAGGTTGGATGCCCCTGGCACTGTCGAGGCATGAAAGTCCAGTCAGGTAGCCACTATTTTTTGCAGAATCCAGCTCCTGCAATAAGTCTCCCAGTTCCCTGAGTTTTTGTGGGTCCCTTTGATTGATTTTAGGCATCTTATCCAGTCTCTCAAAGAGAGCCCTCTCAATTGTTTCAGGGGCACCATAACACTCTTCAAGGCGATCCCAGGCCATTTCCAGCCCGGCGGCAGGGTCGTTTACATGCACAGAACGGATTCTCGTGACATGTTCAGAAGACTCACTCCCCAGCCACTTGGATAAAAGATCGAGCTCCTCGCTCGCTGATAAATCCAGTCCTCCTGTGGCATTAATGAATGAGGACTTCCACGCCCAATAGTTTTCTGGGCGGTCGTTGAACTTGATGAGCCCTGTGTTCACAAGTTCACGGCGTACCAAGTACTTGGCAATGTCACTCAGGCCAGACCTATCGTCCATAGGTCTGTGATGGGTAGCATGTGAGTTAGGGAGAGGGGTCTGAGCGGATGAGAGATGATTTGGGGTTTGTATGGAGCTTCTAGGCTGCTGCTTAACACCTAAGGGTGAGTGATTGGTGTGTTGGGAGGCATGAGGATCAGGGATAGGGTGCTGTGTAAAGGAGAGATGTCCTGTAACCGGCTTTACATCTGGGGGGACTTTGATTGCGGTAGCCTGGTGGTGAACTGCAGGCGTTGACGAGCTCTGCCGATGAGCTCTGTCATGAGCGGATGTGAAGTCGATGTGTTGTTGCGTTGAGTATGGTCTTGTTGATTGGGGGTCTACATTAGGATGAATGAGAGGCAGTAGTGATGGCGTGAACAGTTCGAGCTGTGGGGGCTCCTCGGAAGGTTCTGAATCACCAGTTGGGCGCTGAGTGTGTTGTTCGACATAAGCTTGTGTACGCTGTATGACAGTTTCAGTTATGTCTTCCATGTCCATCTTACCGCCCTCTCCATTTTCAGCGTCCGCAGCAGCCTCTAGAACAGTAGTCTCTGCTAAGGCTTCTGCTATCTCTCGATCACTATGTAGTACTGAAAACTGAGCAGCTATGTGTGCCTCTCTGATTGTCATTTCAGCTTCCTTGGCTTTCATTTCAGCCGATGCTTGTGCCTCTTGCATCTTCAGTTCAATATCTCGCTGAAGGAAGGCAGCACGTGCTTTAGCAACCTCAAGTTTAGCACGGGCCTTGGCTGCCCTCCCACTGGCTGTGGTTGAGCCCGAACTGACACTGTCTTTATCATCACCTGTGGGAGGTGGTTGTTTCTTGGCTGGTTCCCCTTTAGCTGACATGGTGATTGTCTCTGGAGGGTGGTCGTGTGGGGATGATGCAGGTCAGAGCGGTGCTGCAGTATCCTGTTTTCTTTCGATGCAGCGTGCCCGCTGTGAAGACGTCTTTTTACTGTTCTGTCCTCAATGTGTGTGGAGGAGACGCAAATAGACAGACAGCTAACAGTAGGTTTGAAGAGACGGTCAGAGACAGAATAAAGTTTGAAGGTGTTTTACTCTTCTCCATTCCAGGTATCAAACCAATTTGTAAAACTGCAAAATACAATGACAAACAAAGGAAGCACTTAATTAAACAATGCTCACTGTATAAGGCATACATCCAATAAAATAAAAACAGCATGAACAAAAGGCTACAAGCAGCATACATGTACCAGTGTAAATCACCCTTTTAAATGACATGAAATGACCATATTGTAAATAGAATGTAAATAGCCTGTAGGCCTCTTAATTGTTTTTAACCTATTTATATGATACTGCACATTCCTGCAATATAAATTGAAACTGTCTGAATTGTTATGAAGTGGAACCATGAAATACAGTAATGGATTCTGTTGAATTACTGTCCTTATGAAACATGACATTATGAATTATCACCCATGAGATACAATTATGAATGACTAAACCACACATGAATTGCAATGAGATATAGGAAAATGAATTACTGTACTGAATTATCATGAACTGTAACACATATGAATTGACAAAGCCAAAATGCTTCTCTAGAGCTTGAATGAAGCTAATAATGTTGACCAACAACAGTGAAACTGTCACATATCAGTGCACATGGTGAATGGAACTAGCTTTAGCTTAGCAACAAACAATCCAGGTGGCTAGCAGCTCACCAAAGATTAGTAATGGGGAAAGAAAGATGACCATGTGGTTACAAAATGCACAATACACCTTTGAAATGATTGCAATTATGATACTCACAGACGATACTTTCCAAGGCATACACATAAAGAGCTAAGGACTACTGTAGCTAAGCAGTGCTCTGTGTACCGCATGGTCTGAGCTTCACTTGAGAATGAAACCTAACTGCTAGGAAAACCCAATAAACCAGTGCCCACTAGAGGGCGCAAAAACACAAACAAAAGTTCAGTTCTGAAATAGAACATGACACTCACAATGACATGATAAACATATTAACTAGTATTGTAAGATTACTTTTTAAAATGACAGTAGGCTACCCCTTAGATGACAGTCCTACTTCAATTTAATATCCTTCAAATTCTATTGGCTTTGCACAGAAACATACGGTAAAAATACTTTTACTTTTACTTCAAAAGTACTTTTCAAATCCGGTACTTTTAACTTTTTACTTGAGTAAAGTTTTCACGATTTTTTTCGATTCTTTCAAATCCAAACGATTCAAATTCAGAAACGATTATTTTCCGATTTAAAAACGATTCTCGATTCAAAACGATTCTCTATTCAATTAATAGGATATCAGGATCTACTCCAGTCTGCTGGCCTGAAAGCAGAGTACATTTACGTGGCTTTTATTGTAAAGGTTTTATCAACTTATTGCAATAATGTAAACACACAAAGGTAAATCCAAGACAACATGTCTGATTTATTCATGCTTGCACACATTCTTTTAACTTGTACAAACAAAACATAATATCTAATGAAAAATGTAAGAAAAAAAAATCATTAAAAAAAATATATAAAAAAAAAAATTAAAAAATCGATTTTTGTTAGAAACCCAATTCGAATTCAAATCGATTTTTTCCTGCACCCCTACTTTTTAACCCAGTGACCAGCTTATATATTGACTGTGTCAATTCTTGTTATTATAAGTGACGTCCCTCGAGGATGGCGACGGGAAATACGTCATCTGGAGCGAAACTCCGCCTTACGCTCACTTTCTATAGGCCTACTAACTGCCTTGTAACTGCTTGCCTGGCTCCAGCCAATAGACCCGCCCAGAGCAGTATAATCAGAGAGTGGTGTCACCGCGGGGTCAGAAACAGCGCTGGTCACGTGGTTCATTGTCACTTTACACCTCATAGACTTCAATGCATTTTGTAAACTTCCGGTTGGCCGTTTGTCACTATACGCCAATAGATGTGTGCGTAGAAGACCTGGCCCCATGAAGTGAACGGGAGTGACGCAACTCTCCATTCTAGGGCTCTGGACCCGCCCACTCTCTGAGTGGACTGCTTCTCGCAGAGCCTGAAATCAGGCTAACTAAACTGCAGTTAGTTAGCTGTCTGGCCCCAGCCCTATGGTCTGGCCAAGCCAGGCTAACCAGGCACAATAGCAGCAGCCAGGTGGTCTAATTAGCAAACGTGTGGCGTTGTTAGCTTGAAGACTAGTTCTTGTCAGCAAGCGACACCATGCATATGTATAGAGTTGTTGCAACCTAAAAAGTGTTTGAAGTGACATTGACAGAAGGATACTGTTGTGAAAAAGGAGATATTTCAGTCGATTCGGGAGTGACAAAATAAAGTGTAGGCCAGGCCTACTTTAAATTGAGCATGAAACCTGCCAAGCCAACAGATTTCAAAGACATAATATGGACTTTACTTTGCATCCAGTAGGCCTACATGAATTGTCTTTGGAGGATGAAGACAATTGAAGATTAAGACAAGGTAGGAAATTGCCGTTTAGGCCTATAGCATATTGAGTCCGAGCAGTGTGCAGTTTTTGACCTGCCTCATATCACAGTAGCCACACACACACACACACACACACACACACACACACACACACACACACACACACACACACACACACACACACACACACACACACACACACACACACACAGTCCAAAGGAAATAAACAGTTCTATTGAATAACCACTAGATGGCAACCCAATGCAAGACACCAAGCATTCCAGATTCTGCCTTGGTTGAATTCAATTCAAAGGAGCTTTATTGGCATGAGAAAACATAGATTTTGAAAACAAATGTGAAGAACAAACTGACAAAACTCAATGTATGTACAATTAAATCAGATAAATTAATATGTATTGTAAACAGAGTTGAGTCACATTGCAACTTAGAAAAGTTAGCATACAAAACCACACAATGTATTAGGCTATTTATATGTAGGAAAGGGTAACTTGGAATAAAGCTTTTGAAACTAATAGCAGCACCTTTTCAAGGATTTTGGGAGCCTGGTCTGCCAGAGGCAGCCTTTCTCTATCGCTGGGCTGTGCTAGCTGAGTCTGTACCATAGAGTTACTGTATGTATTTATACAGTCAAGGCGTGTTCTCTGTTTAGGGCTAAGCATTCCAATTTGCTCTGGTTTTGGGTTCATTCTTTCCAGTGTGTCAGGTAGCTTTCTTTTCAATTTCTTAAAATTTGGGTTAGTCCTGTGGGTTTTCTGTCTGTAGGCCTACTAGTGGCTGTGCTTGTGTAGGTAACAGGTAATCTCGCCGAAATGAAGGTCGCCGGAAAACGTGGAAGAGTCGCCGAGGAAGGCTCACCAATTTCGGTGGAATTCTCGCCTGCCTGATTTGGAATTGTCGCCGACAGCTTTTACATGTCGCCGACAGTGTCGCCGACGTTTTTGGAATAGTCGCCTATTTTTATACCATTATAGACAACAAGGTATAAAGGGAGTGAGTTAAAACTCTGATGCCCAGTATTCAAGTGAGTGTTCATATGTCACCCATTCACACGTTACATAAGCTTATAACTGTAGCTGTAGGCCTACCTGTCTTCTGTTAAACATCCTGGCCCCTCAACTGTTGCTTTAAACACATGAGCTAAATTGCGGTTATGTTGGGATAGAGGAAATCAGAGACGCAGCAGCAGCCAGCCAGTGGTGTTGCCAGATTGTCATTTGCGAGAGAAACAAACGTATTGGATCTGCAGATTTAATAGCAGCACGTCTGACTGCACAGATCGCTTCGTTGGGATTAAAACCGCTAGTCCTACCACAGTGGTGCGGTGGTAGGACGTGGCTTTGGAAATAAACGTCATGACACTTTACCTTTTTCTATGCAAACTATAAAGTCTTCAATCAATCCATTTCATCCTCCATGACACAAACGATGCCACTATGTGCTGAGTCGCGGCTCGCAACGACGTGGCTTTGGAAATAAACGTCATGACACTTTACCTTTTTCTATGCAAACTATAAAGTCTTCAATCAATCCATTTCATCCTCCATGACACAAACGATGCCACTATGTGCTGAGTCGCGGCTCGCAACGACGTGGCTTTGGAAATAAACGTCATGACACTTTACCTTTTTCTATGCAAACTATAAAGTCTTCAATCAATCCATTTCATCCTCCATGACACAAACGATGCCACTATGTGCTGAGTCGCGGCTCGCAACATGATGCCTGTCAGACAGTAAAATAAAACTGTGTAGATATAGGTCTAGTTTGATATAATTAGGCCTACATTTCTGTTGATGTTTCAACCAAGGGACGAGTTTGTGATTCCCCCATATCCATATAAAACACTCATGATAGCTGATACAACAGAAGTAAATTACATTTCACAGAAGATCTTTTTAATTTGCAAAAGATTTTAAGACAAGGGGTGTTATATTATAGCAATTGATGCAACAATGATGTGTGGAACACTAATGGAGAGACATGGCACGCATTACGCGTCGTGCGTAATGCCATCCAGCCCATTTAATTGCGTTTTGCCATTGCCATATGGACAGAGAGATTTCTCTATACGGGGCCATGTAGAAGTAATCAAAGCCATCAGCTGTAGCCTGTAAATGATCAGTCAATCAATTAAAAGGGTACCCACGTCCGTTTAGTTTGGCAGGTCCTGTGCAGGGCTGCAGGCTGAGTTTCAATTGTTTTTTACCGTCATATCAGACAGCGATTTATCTCCGACACAAATTGCCTATTATAGGCCTATTGTAATAGCCTACAATAATTGGCTGGGATGTAGGCCTAATATTACAATTAGTGTGATGATGTGAACTCTAAACGTTCCCCTAATCCCTAACTCTTGACGCAAAGCTATAAGATTCATGTGATATCCTACTCTATAATGTCAGGTCTAAGTTGTGGCATTTAGTAGGCTACATTATTTCTATTTGATACCAGTGACATGCAGTGACATGCATTCTGAGACTCTCTCAGAATGCATTGATTTAATCGAATCTTAGAAAAAAGAAAGAAAAAAATTCTGCGCCTATTCTCATTTAATACTATTTCATACTGGCCTGGGATTGTTTTCTTAATAGGCCTATGATTGTTGAATGTCCATACAAAATGCACTTTGTATTTAGGCCTACTTTGAATTTCAAAGTGGGCTATTAATCTTTCTGTTTGGTGAAACAGATACTTGACTGTGCACATTTCAATATGATGTCAAATGCCACTTTGCTGCTTTGTCCATATGCGCTTAGGAAGCAAAGTAAGAGTAAGCCATGTTCATTCGAACATGGCTCGTGAAGGGGCAAACTTAAAAATGTTAACTAAGTCATTTTTGTACCCAAAGCATTTGCATTGTTTTTTCCATTTTTATTATCTTTTTGCAACCTTTTACCAATTTTTGACAATTTTTTTTCTATTCGTGGCAAAAATGTCATTTTTTACTTAGAAACCCAAAGGATTTGCATTACATTTTGTAATTTACCAATTTCTGTTCTCCTATTATTACACCTGTGTTGTGACCTGCTCTTTTACTGCCTCTTTTGTCAAATAAACTGTTATACTTCTACATTTGAGCTCTTGTGTTGTATTTGACAAAGAAGAAAGAAAGAAAAAAAGTGTGGACCTTTCACCCAGGTCTGTGCAGTGGGGTCACTAGAGAGAGAGAGAGAGAGAGAGAGAGAGAGAGAGAGAGAGAGACAATGGGCACACATAAAAAATACTGTGCTTTTAGATCACTAATAGATGACATTAACAAACATACATAATCAATCCACTTAATAAGTCCTAGTTTATTTGAAAATAGCCGATCTACAAGCTGCCAACCAAAGCTCAGAGCTTTGAGAATCAGGAAATGTCAGTTTTGGGACAGGAGTCTGTAGAGCTGGTAGATCAGCCAACGTTTAAATATTTAGATTTAATAGGAACACTACTATATATAGGCTACAGACATTGGTCATGGAAGTGGGGCTTTCCAATGAATGAGGTGACGTTTTATTTTTTTTAAATCGCTTCATAATTGACGAGCCATGTTCGAATGAAACTGGTGTCTTACTCTTACTTTGCTTCCTAAGCGCATATGGACAAAGCAGCAAAGTGGCATTTGACATCATATTGAAATGTGCACAGTCAAGTATCTGTTTCACCAAACAGAAAGATTAATAGCCCACTTTGAAATTCAAAGTAGGCCTAAATACAAAGTGCATTTTGTATGGACATTCAACAATCATAGGCCTATTAAGAAAACAATCCCAGGCCAGTATGAAATAGTATTAAATGAGAATAGGCGCAGAATTTTTTTCTTTCTTTTTTCTAAGATTCGATTAAATCAATGCATTCTGAGAGAGTCTCAGAATGCATGTCACTGCATGTCACTGGTATCAAATAGAAATAATGTACTAAATGCCACAACTTAGACCTGACATTATAGAGTAGGATATCACATGAATCTTATAGCTTTGCGTCAAGAGTTAGGGATTAGGGGAACGTTTAGAGTTCACATCATCACACTAATTGTAATATTAGGCCTACATCCCAGCCAATTATTGTAGGCTATTACAATAGGCCTATAATAGGCAATTTGTGTCGGAGATAAATCGCTGTCTGATATGACGGTAAAAAACAATTGAAACTCAGCCTGCAGCCCTGCACAGGACCTGCCAAACTAAACGGACGTGGGTACCCTTTTAATTGATTGACTGATCATTTACAGGCTACAGCTGATGGCTTTGATTACTTCTACATGGCCCCGTGTGAGAAATCTCTCTGTCCATATGGCAATGGCAAAACGCAATTAAATGGGCTGGATGGCATTACGCACGACGCGTAATGCGTGCCATGTCTCTCCATTAGTGTTCCACACATCATTGTTGCATCAATTGCTATAATATAACATTCCAATTCATAACTAAAATGTATAAGCTAGTCATATCTGTCAAATATTGTTTTAGTTCACTAATAAAAAGCTAGTATGAAAGCAACTTCGTTATATAAGGTTATGCGGACACACCCGTTGTCTTAAAATCTTTTGCAAGAAATATAGCCTAACCCCGAGTGCAATAACATTCCATTATGGTCAGTATGCAGGCTGTTGTCTGTCAAATTATCTTTTATTTCAAGACAAAAGCTAGGCTATAGCTAGGCCTATAGTACAATGGGTCCAGTGTGTAGGCTATATGCCTCCTCTGTGCATCAGTTCACCGATCGACCGCTTGATTATGTAGGCCTATTATTATTTTCAGTCAAGCAAACACATCACAAGAAATTCCATAAATAAAAAAATATAATTATGAAGTAGTGAAAATATCCGACCATTTTAATTAAAAAGATCTTCTGTGAAATGTCATTTACTTCTGTTGTATCAGCTATCATGAGTGTTTTGGGGGAATCACAAATAAAATAAACTCGTCCCTTGGTTGAAACATCAACAGAAATGTAGGCCTAATTATATCAAACTATATCCACAAAGTTTTATTTTACTGTCTGACAGCATCATGTTGCGAGCCGCGACTCAGCACATAGTGGCACGTGCACACATTAGACATCAAAGGGGCTTGAGCCCCTGCCCTTTTATCCACTGGTAAAAAGTGCCCTCCGGCCGCACATTGGCACTCGCCATTACTGCTCTCCAGTCTAGACCATGAATGCGTTTTTTTTACTATGGTGAAAGAAATGCAAACGCCCTTTTCCGTGCCATATACCTGAATGCAGCTCCTGAACTTGAATGCAAGTATGTTGAAAGAATTGACCTCTTTTAGAAGTGTCAGCCCCTGCCTCTCTAACATTCTCTGCACGTCCCTGGCACACACTGACAGCTGCACGGAGTGCATGCACACTGTTTTCCTCGTGTCGTCTTGGTCGGAGGCGCGAGCATAGGCTCGGTTAAAGTAGTTTGTGTCATGGAGGATGAAATGGATTGATTGAAGACTTTATTAGAAGTTTGCATAGAAAAAGGTAAAGTTTCATGACGTTTATTTCCAAAGCCACGTACCACCGCACCACTATGGTAGGACTACGAGCGGTTTTAATCCCAACGAAGCGATCTGTGCATCCAATACGTTGTAGTCGTTGGTCAGAGACAAAGTTGCCAGCAGCCAGCTTGTACAGTTATAAAGCTTAGACCCTATAGTTTCTCTAAATAGCACAGGTACAAAACATGTAGTAGTATACTACTGTAACGTGTGAATGGGTGACATATGGGTAGGGTAGCCTACACTCGCTCCCTTTGTTGTCTATTTTGGGCATCAGAGTTTTAAATGCTAAGTAGGCTATAATGGTTTATAAATATATACCCCACACACTCACTCACTCACTCACTCACTCCCTTTATACCTTTGTTGTCTATAATGGTTTATAAATATAGGCGACTATTCCAAACACGTCGGCGACCATTCTCGATGAGATTTCTCACTGCCTGGATGAGTTTTCTATAACGCCAGGCGACTATTCCAAACACGTCGGCGACACTTGTCGGCGACCATTCCGGGCGACCTTCATTTCGGCGACTCTACTGGTATTCCTTGTGTACTACAGAGGGGGACCAGAACCAGCTGACTGAGGGGGCATCTCTCTGTGTCACTTTCCTTTAGGTTGATTTAACAAATGATACTCTCTCTTGTAATTAGTGGCTACGTCCTAATTCTGAAAAAAACAAAATGTTGTCACTGTTTTGTAATTGTCTTAATGTCATGTTTGTGTGTGGTTGAGAAGTTATGCATCAGCTAATGGAGATCCTATTCTTGTAAACTCAAACTCATGCATTGTTTGATGTTTTCCATTGGCTGTGGAAAATGTTTAACCCATTTAGACCTGAGGCCGATCCTAAAAACGCCTTCTAAATCCTAACCTATATAAGGTTTCTGAAAACCTTCAAATTCTTATTAAAATGTTTTAAAATAAATGATGTTTTGCCTATGTACGTATAACAAATACACAGAGGTAGCATCCGGCTTCAAAGGCAAAACAACATAGGCCTATAGGTAGCACCAGGTCCTTGCTTAATAATAATAATTGTAAAGGATTTGTACCCGATGACCCGAGAATATCAAGCTTTTTTGATATTCTCGGAGCTTCCGAGGAAGAGCTCCCGAGGCCATAAAAAGCCCATTAACATAATCCAATCGTGTCGGGGTACCGTTCAAACCCAAGACCGAGTCCGGGGCCGACAGAACGATTTTCCCGGGGGGTCATCCCGAAATCTGATCGGGATGACTCGGCCACGGGATCGGCCCAGTGTGATTGGGCCTTTATTGTATTGATTTATTAGCTTGCTTATTGTAAATCGCTCTGGATTAAGAGCATCTGCTAAATGCCTAAACTGTACTGAATAACCAGTAGATGGCAATAATCCATTGTAAAATACCAAGAATGTCTCTCTCTCTCTCTCTCTCTCTCTCTCTCTCTCTCTCTCTCTCTCTCTCTCTCTCTCTCTGTGTGTGTGTGTGTGTGTGTGTGTGTGTGTGTGTGTGTGTGTGTGTGTGTGTGTGTGTGTGTGTGTGTGTGTGTGTGTGTGTGTGTGTGTGTGTGTGTGTGTGTAGGTGCAACAATGATTTAAACTGAGTGGTTCATCGTGATTTGAATGTCATTAATTCAAGCACAGGCTTTATTACTGTGAAAAACTCTTAAAGGTGTCCCTGCTGCTCTCTCTCTATTGTTCGATCCGTCCTTAAGTTGTTCAGCCACCCTCATGTATACGAACCAGACACACACAAACCCAAAGGATGCAAACCCACACACATACTGTACACGTGAAAGGACACCCTCAAACACATGCATGCAGACATACATATTTACACCACAAATATCCAGTGTTGATTCAAATTGTGTTCCATTTTGAACACTTAACAATAGTGTTCTCTCATTTAAGTGTGAGGCTCTTGCACTGTACAAATCCTGTGTTAATTAATCTCTAGGTCTGAAAGTGGTATACAGGACCATGTGTACACTTTCAGTGTTGGATTCATAATCAGGATTTTATTGTGTGGGGCCTGAATAGAAAAGTATGATTATAATGTTGACGCTCATCTGCAAGATTTCTCATCGTAATACATACCTTTAGATCGAGGCTAGCAACCTTAAGATTGACTGTGTCTTGGATTGTAGGCCTGCTTGTTTTCTTTGTTCTCCTTCTCTTTTGTCTGTGGCCTCTCTTGACTCCAGTGCACTGCTGCGCGTGGCGAAAGCAACGTTAACCTGTGACCTTGTACAGTCATCATCGAGGGCTATTATTATGTGCACCCCGTTGTGTTATCTACACTTTGATCCTCATTATGTATCTGTCACACTAGCTTCCTGTCCCTGTCTCTCTGTGATCCTCCCTATCATCTCTCTGTCGTCTTTGTCGTCATCATTATCATCATCATCATCATAAAACCATGCCTTGCACACTGTCTAAACCAGGAGTCTTCAATGGTTTTCAGGCCAAGGACCCCTTAGCTTAGAGAAAGATGAAGCAGGGACCCCCACTACATATTGTATAACATGGTGTTGCAGATGAAACTTTTTCCTATAGGTTTCATATAGCTTCATAGACTTGTTTGACAGCACTGTCTGTGTTGGATTCATGTTAATGAGTATCGTATATGTGTATACAGTATGTGACAGATTGAACCACTTATACTCATCAATAGTTTCCCCTCTACTTTCACCAAACCTCTTTGCCTAAAATAGACGATCACAACGCATTTCAGTATATATATTGTCTTATTCTCCTCAGAATAAGGATGGTAGAGATCAAGTGGTTAATGCAAAAAACATCTTCCTATCACACAAAAATGGGCGTCCCCGAGGACGCACTAGGGGTCCGGGACCCCCTGTTGAAGACCCCGGGTCTAAACTGGTGCGTGCACATTGTTCTGTGTTTCTCCGTACGGAAGTTCTTCATCAGAGAGAGAGAGAGACACGTACCGGTACACTTGTTTTTGAGTAGATGCCAGAGAAATCAGTGTGGTATTATGAGTGTGTGAACATGCATGAATCCACTCCCTATATACAGTATGTAACCCCCAATGGTCTGCACAATTAACACCTTAATACCCTATATTAATATATGTTATTAAATGTTGCAGAAAATGGCTGAGACAAGTAGGGGATAAAAGCATATCTTAACAGACTGTGAAATCGAGACCTTAGTTGATTAGGTATTACATTGAACAGAAATGTCTATTTCACTTAAATATAATTAGCAATAAAGAATAAAGAATTTTTATCTGATCTTGAGCAGAATATGCCAATTTCAAACACACAAAACGTAAATGGTGAATGAAATTTTATTGGACTCGGAACACAAACTATTATCCTGCGTGTAACAACTGCAAAATACGGTATCACATTTGTTCCTGTATGATCTCTGCTTGCAACTCCTTGATGCCAACATACATTATCCCTGGAGATCTGTGTACACCAGTGGTTCTCATACTGTGACCCCCCAAAATAATCATATTTGAACAGGGGACCCCCACACCCTGCAAGCACTGAGGCATTACATTTGTGTGACTCAGTTGCACAGATAAATATCGTGAAAATATATAGCCGATAGCTGTAGCTGCTGTTTGTAAGCTGCTATTTTTACAATTTGGCCAATGTTTGACCAGTGTTTTATAGTATAGTTTTCTTGATCACTTCTGAATCTGATGCAGTAATGGTCTTTTTTCTTTTTTGGGGGGAAGAAAAGGTCTTTAAATGGTCACTTCACAATAATGTGGGGACCCTGACCCACAACTGGTCTATACCCCCTGCAGGTTACAGCATGTGGAGACGAGAGGTACACAACTTTTCACCTCATGTTTCCTTTTCACACAAAACCTTTCTTTTTTTTTACGTATAATTATGCTCAGCATCATTTCTATGCCTACTTGAAGCACAGTGGTACAGCTGTAGCAGGCAGCACCCAGGGACCATTTACCCCTCCCCTGCAGGCAGCAGAGCTCCACATGACAATTAGCTCTCTTCCACACATCCCCCACTCCTCCAATTTATCTCTCTGCCCCCCGACCTCACTTCCTATATTAGATCTATCTATCTCTCATTACTTCTCTCGCCCCCCTAATGATCAGGTGTTTGATCCATATTTGTCCACTCAACTGGGCTACGCAGGTGATCAATTGAGTTGATCAAAAACTACTTTTATTGTTTGATGTGCATAAAAGAAAGTCTGAATGTATCTTGCCTTTATAATGAATGTCAAAATTATCGTCTCATTATTTGTTAGGTTGTATTATTAAATAATTGACTCATTCTATGCTTGTATTATTCCAGTTAGCAGCCTATAATAAGACATGGCCTTTCACTGTCTGTCACTGGGTGATCACGCCAGCCTTAGAAAACAGCTAAGTGATCATGTACCCAAAAAGGTTGCCCACCCCCTCCTTTAGTCCATTTCCTCATCTCTCCCCGTTCTTCATATCTCTCCTCTCGGCGCCCTACATTTTCATCTCTCCCTTCCATTATTTGGCGTCTCTCCTCCCCTCCCCCCTCCCCTCCATCAGGGCTCCTATAGAGATGGTAATGTGTCATGAAGTGAAGAGGGACAGTATCCACGACCCATTGATCTGCATCAAACGAGGAGCCGCGTATTCCATCTCCTCCCTCCCTCCCTCCGCTCGCCCCTTTCCTCATTTCTCCTCTCCTAAATGGATGAATACATGGATAGATGGATGGATAAGTGGGTGTTTGACAGACAAGCAGACAGACAGACAGACAGACAGACAGACAGACAGACAGACAGACAGACAGACAGACACAGAAGACACACAAACAGGCAGATAAACACATATATGGATAGATGGTTAGATGGATATATGAATAGATGGATAGATGGATATCCACCTACCATCACCCTGTCAGCTGAAACTGGACACTGACAGCTGGCCAACAGGTGCCTTCTGACAGACTCACTCTTCATTGTGCCTAGAGTGACCTGGAGGCGGACGGGCGCACACACACACACACACACACACACACACACACACACACACACACACACACACACACACACACACACACACACACACACACACTCGACCATAATAAGAAATACTGTAGGTTACATAGCTTTTTGTGATTTATCCTTTTGACAGATATGTAGGCCTACAAATACATTATGTTCCTCTTTATGCATTTTCAGTGAATAAAAACATTAACAATACACACACACACACACACACACACACACACACACACACACACACACACACACACACACACACACACACACACACACAACCTCTGTAATACCTGGAGGCCATCAGGTGAAGGAGGGGGAGGGGTGATTACGTGTTTGTGTGTGTATGTATTAAGACCAGGGTTGGGGTCTTGTATCTTTTGATGTGTGTGTGTGTGTGTGTGTGTGTGTGTGTGTGTGTGTGTGTGTGTGTGTGTGTGTGTGTGTGTGTGTGTGTGTGTGTGTGTGGACATGGGGGAGGGGTGCTGCGAGCCTACTAAGCACCTGTCTGATCCCACCTTATGACAGCGCTGATGAGGAGTAATGTTATAGGGCTGCTTCAGACCACATGCTCCTATATACCACCTGCTCCATCACTGCTGCACCCCCATACCTGGCTATAAGTGTGTCTGTGTCTCAGTGCGTGCGTGCGTGCGTGCGTGCGTTCATTTACGTATACAAGACTTCATCACTTCATCAAAGCTACATTAGTCTAATGTGCTGCAAATCTAATTTAGATTTGCAGCACAGAAAAGACAAACTAACCAAGGGGAGACGGCGTATTACCAACATGCTGACAATGCCTCCTCTACACATTATACATGCAAACACAAACACACACACACACACACCCCTCCATCACAAATTCAAATACCCTACACAGAAACACTTTTAGATTTTTTCGTTTTCACAAGGAAGGGGAAGGAGTCATTGAGATTAAAAATGTCTCAAGAGTGATCTGGCTATAAAATGTAATTCACACGCACACAAGCATGTACGCACACACAGACGCACGCACGCACGCACGCACACACACACGCACGCACGCATGCACGCACGTACACACACACACACACACACACACACACACACACAGCCGTCATCTCCAGAGGCTGCAGGCCATGTGTCCCCCAGCCGTCCTGCTGCCCTCTGCTCTTATCCCCTACTTAACCCGGGCACTAATTGCACACACACACACACACACACACACACACACACACACACACACACACACACACAGGAAAAAAAGACCAAAACACATGCACACAAGACAGTCACCTGCGTCCATACAGTCAGATAGATGGATGCACTCACAGACAGGTGGTTGCACGCACGCACGCACGCACGCACGCACGCACGCACGCATGCACACACACACACACACACACACACACACACACACACACACACACACACACACACACACACACACACAGTGAGCATGTGTGAGCAGACTAACAAGGCTGTGAGCAGACTAACAAGGCTATGTCTTCCTTTCCTCCATTTGCTCGTCCTCTCTATGTCTGTTTCTCTCTATCACTTCTCTCTCTCTATCTCGGTGTAAATGCAAGCAAGCACCTTATGTGTGCTGCAGCATCTCGTTGGATTGGATTGTTATGTGATATTCACACGGCACACAAGGGGAGAGGAGAGGAGAGGAGAGGAGAGGAGAGGAGAGGAGAGGAGAGGAGAGGAGAGGAGAGGACATTCTTACACAAACATAGAACAATACATATTGAGGATACAAAATACTGTGCAAGGACAAGGAGAGGAAGAAGACAATCAAGCTTATTTGGAATCCTTTCCTTAATGAAAGATGGCATTCATTTAACAGATAAAAGTTCACTATAGGAACAATACAATATACAAGTTATGTAAGAGCAGCTGTGCAATAGAAGAAGTAAAAACACAGAAACTCCAACAAAAGAGAACACACTCTCCGACCTGCCATTGTGTGTGGTGGTCATTACAGCCACCGGCAGAATGCAGATCAC
>NC_137825.1:35626908-35629408 GCF_963921795.1 Nannobrachium achirus | reverse complement strand
TTGTCATGCTAAACTGGGCTTTGAATGGGAGAAGAGGCTGGGCAGGGCAGGACACGCACATAAAACAAAGGAAGACACAAGGAGGCAGAGAGAGAGACGGACAGGGAAACAAAATGTCCCCGACCACCTTGGAGATAAAACACTGGCAGGGGGACATGTATGTGTTCACAACGTGTGACGTGCATACAAAGGCACACAAGTGCAAAATGCGTGCAAGCAACACGCATGGCTGCATGGCCCATGGATAGACACAGTTAGACATCACACATGCATACATTTGTGTACAAAGACACACGCACACACTACACAATACAATACATGTGTTTAGCTATAAAGTAACACAGCCACACAAGCTGAAACAGGCAAAACGCAACCTTTAACTGTGACCTTTGACAGGGATCAGCTTTCCTTTGTAGGTTAATTCATACACCAAGGCAGAGTGGACCCTGTTGCATCTACTGTTGGATCAGATCTTTTTGTCCCCTGCACAGATGATAACATTTGATAAGCACCATTTATACCCCCCTAAATCGATGAATTCTACTGTAAATGGTGTAAAATCTCTGTGTGCGTGCATGCATCTGAATTTGTGTGTATCTGTCCATCGCACATCTGGTCGATCCACTTCAAACTGCGGTGCCTGGTGTGAGGTCGGTTGAAATTCCATAACTGCTGATCCATCTGATATGCCCATATAGGCATATATGGAGATCTGGTTGTCCAGATGACCATGTCATCATTATGTCCATAAAACTTACATGGACAATATGGGCATCAAAGGGACACAGACAGGAAGGTACAAGTAGTACTCTGACAATTGGTACAACGGGAATGTATTTATTTATTATTTGTATCTGTTATTTATTAGTCTGATTCCCCCAACAGGGCAGACTATAGTACTTGTCTGACTGTATTTATTCCATCTTCCATCTTTACAGATAAACTTTATTTTGCCACACTACTCCTTCCACAGTTTTGGTGGCACGCACTTGGGCCATACAGTGTATGTCAAATCGACCAGAGATACGTTATATAGTTTAATTTCTATATTAATTAATGTATTGGTGAATTAATTTTCTCCATTGACTTGAATGGGAAAGTGCAAAAAAATAACTTTTCCCAAATATGGAGATGACTGACATCATAGATGTCTGACGTCATAGACCACATGAGACTGACATGGAAGCCAAATGGGAAAATGCAGATTCAACAGTATGTCCATATATGGGCATTCCAAGATATGGGCTTAATATTGATGTCATCAGGGATCTCCATATACTGTATGGGCATAAAGAGGACAAGGACTGATACAGAGATCTCCATATATGGCCATTAATTTATTAGTGAATTAATTTTCCCCATCGACTTGAATGGGGAAAATTCAAACGTTAAGACGGAATTAATTTGCAAGTGTGACTCGTGCCACAGCAATTTCCCAGAATTGCATCTTTCTAGTTTATTTCTTTCCAACACTTATGAACGCCGATGTCGGTTTGGTTTGTCGCCTCCTTAAGCCATAAGCTGTCTGAATGTGTATTCTGCACTGTCCTGCTGCACTTCTGTATATCATTGCTGTCGTGCAGAAACCTCTTATCTCCAAGTAAATTAATAGCCTACTGATCAGACTACAGCCTCGCACAAAAGCAGCAGATCCACAAGCTTGGAACACGGCGAGTAGTGACACGTTTTCAGCTTGTAGATCTGATACTTTCGCTATTTCTTTGAGCGGTGCTAACCGCTCCTATGTCAGGCTTTGAGCGTATGAGCACGGATCTCCATGAATGGAGATAACTAACGTCACAGCCCATACAAGGAGATATGCACGTGTGTTGTGTTTGACACTATGAGAAGTGAGAACAGGCGTGATTTTTTTATTAGAATTTGAGTCACGACAGAGACCATATGAGACATTGAATATGGTCAGTAGTTTGCATTAATCTTTTTTTTTTAAGATTTGTTTTGGGGCTTTTATGCCTTTATTGGACAGGACAGTAGACTGACAGGAAACGGGGGGAGAGATGGGGAGCTCTCTCGGTCGTCCTCAGACGAGCTTCCATCGGAGTCTCCAATCTTTCCGGTTCTCCATACACCCGGCCAGCTCCGAAGAGCTTTCAGCTCCCGCATCCTTCTTCAGGACGTCCACATACGTTAACGCGGAACGTCCTCGCGATCGATGTCCGCGCGTTGGTTCCCACAGGACCAGCCTGCTGGCCGGGAGCTCCCGATGTCTGTGGCAGTGGCCGGCCAGCTTCATCCTCCTAGCTGCTACCTTCTTGCTGAGCCTCGGCAGTTGCCTGTACAGGTCCTTGTTGGTAATGTGGATGTTCTGGTCCACATTCAGAACAGCTCATAGCATTCTGGTGTAGTACCCATCCAGGGACTTCTGCAGGGTGGGTGTCAGGGTCCAGCTTTCGCGACATGCTGCAAAGGTCGTCCGGATCGGATCGGGAATCAAACCGGCCATGCCGCCAGGCATTCATGCCTATGTGGCAATGCCTAA
>NC_137825.1:35491908-35624408 GCF_963921795.1 Nannobrachium achirus | reverse complement strand
AAATGATAATCGTTTGTTCAGTGTGGTATCAAGCACTGAAAATAGCTGACCTCCAAGCTCACAACGCCTCGCAGCGCGACGCGTTGTGAGCTTGGAGGTCGGCTATTTTCGATATTTTCTCCAAAAGGTCCTTTTAGAAATGTTAGCCCCTGCCTCTCTAACATTCTCTGCACGTCCCTGGGTGGAGGTAAGGAGAGATGGACGGAGAAAAGGGACAGGGAGCGGAGGTTAGAAAAAGAAAACGGTGAGAGATGAGAGCATATGAGAGGCAGGGATAGAGGGACTTTGAGAAAGTGAAGGAGATGTAAGAGATTTCTTTTTTCCCATATCCCTGTCAGTCTCCGCACTGTCAGAATGGCACCTAATGGTGCATAATATCAGTCATTAAGTGTTATAACTGTAACTGCATAATTGCTACAATTTAGTAGATGTGAATAAAGCTGGGTCAATCACCCTTTCCTAAATGTGTCAGCAGTGGTGGAAAAAGTACTCACAATTTGTACTTAAATAAAAGTATCAATACTGCAATGTAGATGTACTCTGTTACAAGTAAAAGTCTGGAATTTAAAATGTACTTGAGTGAAAGTACGAAAGTTTTGGCATCAAAATGTACTTAAAGTTCCAAAAGTAAAAGTACAAACAGCCAAGGTATAGAATAGGGCTAAAGTGCATTAATGTATGTTTAATAATATATTCATTTATATCTGCAAAGTAACTAGTAACTAAAGTTTTCAAATAATTGTAGTGGAGTAAAAGTACAATATTTGGATCCGAGATGTAGTGGAGTAGAAGTAAAAGTACTGAAAACTGGAAATACTCAAGTAAAGTACAAATACCTCAAAACTACTTAAGTTCAGTACTTAAGTAAATGTACTTAGTTACTTTACACCACTGTGTGTCAGCGCCTGCTCAAATGCCCAGACCTTTATGTTTAGTAATTTTTTGCAGCATGATCACAGATGCATGTGGCTGCAGACCTCTCGCATTAGAGGTGTTCACATGTCCAAAATCACTTCCGTGAACCCTAATGGTCAGGAAAATTTGAAATTTGATCGGATCTGATATTTCTTTTATTCGCCTTCCAGACTTCCAAGTCTGAGTGGTCTCAAAGCTGAGACCTGGAATCAGAGACTAAGTATTCAATCAATCAATCTAGATATCATGTCAAGGACCCCCAAATTTAAATGTATTTGGCCACGGACCCCCATCTAAAAGGATAAGGACCCCCCCCCCCCAGAACAGAAGTAAATAGAAAGAAAAAATAAATAGTCAACTATACTTTGAAGATTTTTTTTTCATGTAAATGTGGCATGGAAGTGGTTAGAATGATGTATTGCCCCCCCAAGGACCCCACTTTGAGAAATACTAGTATATGGTGTTTACTGTTGTATATTGTTCATAATTTCTTGTTTTTCACCAACTTGTGGAGCAAACTAGCCTAGTAGACTAGACTCTTCCTGCCTTCTGATTTGAAAGCTGGTCTATATTCAGTCGTGACTTTCTCCTCATTGGCTGTTCTTTAAGCCAATGGTGTGTTCGCAATGCCTTCCCATTCTCGTTTAATGCAATCAGATAGGACTTTTCTGTTCGGATGTACAGTATGGACTGTCATGGCCAGAAAGTAGTTTTTTACCACACTGTAGGCGTTCCCGCAAAACCTCTGGGTATGATGATGATGTCACGCGCATACCCTCTATACCTTTTTCATGCAAAGTAAAGCAAGGGAAAATAACGAATGAATAGCAGACAAAACCAGTCTAGACTAGTAACTGAGACTTGATCAAGCACGCACTAAATTAACTGAAGTGAAACTGCAACTATAGGCTTCTAATAAAACCAGCTGAATACAATGAGCGCCTTCTCACTAGTGGATTTATTCATGCAGTCTTGGGCACAAATAATCAAACATCTAACTGTAAACATAAACAAAAATAGCCTTGGCTTCTACACAGCAGTATTAAATAAAACGTTTAACTCCTTTGAACACTGTTTCAGAGACATAAAGCGAATTCCGTGCTTAATCTGTCGACCAATCAATAAATGTCTAAATGGATATATATAATTTATATACAAAAGTATTATGTTTTTTTTAAATCTTTTTCAGGTAACTAAAGAAGGAATTCATTTTTGCAAGCCTCTTTCCTACACTTTTGACTCAACTTGCTGGCACACTGGCACAGTTAATCTAGCCCCACCCCCTTATTTCACATTGGTGTAATGTGATCCTATAGGTCAGCTTAATCATCAGTACTGATCGCAGGTCTTCTCTTCTCGTGGTTAATAGAACGGAACCCGACACAGACCCAAATGACCATAATAAACGTGGATCCGAACCCTTATGGGTCTCTCGGATAGGCCTCAGGCTTTCAGATTGTGCGCGCGCGCACGCACACACACACACACACACACACACACACACACACACACACACACACACACACACACACACACACACACACACACACGCGCACACACACACACACACACACACACACACAGCCATTAACCTCATGCAGTTTGTGGGTGTTTGGCTTCTCTCCCCTGGGGAATATGGATGTTAATTGGCATTGTGTGAAGGTTGGGGGATGTTTTGTAATGATTACTGTGGAGAGGGGTAACCCATAATTACCAATGGTAATGAATTCACATGCCACACCACCACCGCCGGGGCAGAGAGAGTGAGAGGTCGGTGTTATGGAGGAATGGGGGCGAAAAAACTGCAAAAGAGGGGTCCCTCGTTTTTTGTAATAGCGACAGTCCAGTCCCCACTTTACCCATGGTGACTCTGAGAATGTAAAACTGTATTGTCGTATATGGATCAGTGTTGATTAACACAGTTTATGTTCACAGGGGTATGTGTGATTCTACAGATGTGATCTTATCAGAAATATATGAAACATGAGGCTGATATGGAATAGGAAGAAAGAATTAGACTGCATTCTCAATCCCTTTGTCAGTGGTCATGGTAATATCGCACACGCACGCACACACACGCACGCACGCACGCACACACACAAACTCAAAATTATAGCCTTTACGTTCAACAATCTATGCCTTAATAATGGGGGGCACCAAATCGTTTTGTGATGGGAACTTTATTTTTATCTTTCAATTAACAACTTGTACCCTAGCAATTCTTTTTGGCAATTTTTAAGAAGTTTGATAAAGAAAAATGGAAAAAAGAGCAGACTAAGTACAGAGCCAAAGGTCAAATTTACAAAGTATTGAGGGTCAAGTGGTTAGATGTCTGAAAACACTCATTTAACATGAATACAATATGTAGTGCGGTCCCCTGCTTCATCTCTCTCTTAGCTAAAGGGTCCTTCGCCAGAAAAATGTTGAAGACTGTGCTTAATCCTTACCTAAACAAAAACTAATCCTCAGTTTAAACTCTAAATATCACAATATCATGCTTATTTATGTATTTCAGTTCATTGTTGATTACCTTAGTCTAGAGAAAGAAAAACAATGTTTACGATGCAAAACATAATGACAAAGAATATTTCACTTTTTGCTTGTTTTGTGTTTATGTTCACACAATTCTCTTAATGCACTTTGCAGGCAAGCATGCCCATATGGCTGCCATTACATAAACCTCAATATCACTATATGTTTCCGTAAGCACAGCGAATAAGGATAATGACACGGCCAGCAAGTATTGGCAAAATAACCTGGAAGTAACAATTGTAGTTTTCACACTCATGGATCTTACCCAGCCCAGTGACATTGTTGAGGTCAACTTTTCAGCATAACATTGGTGTCATTTCAGAGTCACACAGAAGTCTGCTCATCGTCATGGCTGGCTGCTAATGGAATATTAGCCCTACAACAAAATGTAGAGATGTGTCCTTTTAAATTTGTGCTCTGTACAACAAAGGCCCTGCAACCTCGCTTTGGTAGGTTTGTGTTTATTATCTTTCTGTCCTTGAGAAGATGTGTGGCTCCAAAGAGCACACACGCACGCATGCACGCACGTGCACACAGCCGCACGCACTGTATCAGGAGGCTGACACTGATGAACAATTGAGTCAAGTTAAGATTCAGTCCACACATCTCTCTTACCCAGACACACTGATCAGACACACACACACACACACACACACACACACACACACACACACACACACACACACACACACACACACACACACACACACACACACACACACACACACACACTCAAGCTCACACAATAGTCAGACTACATGTTCTTAATGAAAGCAGGGAGCAACAGAGGAGTGCCAGGAAAGGGCACATGGCCGTGCCAACGTCTGCCCACATCAACTTAGCCTCAATAGTCAATAGAGGTTGGTCAGGAATGCGTAAAAACTGGCAGAATGGTTCTTCTCTTCAAGAAACGATGTGACTACAAAGTCTGGGAGGGGGGGGGGGTGGTTGCCAGACTAGCCAAAATCTTGGTGTTTGAAACCAAATTCAAACACCAAGATATCTTCATCATCCATGTGTTAATTTATTTTAGCGTTTGCTCAATAACATCAGGTTTGTTGCTAGCATACCGGTACATTAACTTTGACTTCTGAACTTTGACTACAACTTTTACAACTGAATACATGAAAACATGTTTGTAAGGTAAGAACTTTAGGCACTTTTTAAAATCCCCCCTTTGCTTTCTATGGAAGCGGACTGCAGATCTGCAATTGTCAGTGGAGCGGAGCAGGCAAGGAGAACATCAAAAAGTTGCTCAACTTTATTAAAAAATATGAATATCGTTGCCATTTACATTGTTAAATGCAGCAGGGTAGCAACCGCGAAGCAAGCATTTCTCAGTGACACACGACATCACTTGAGAATGACATAAAGAAAACAAAGCTTATCATGGAAATTATTCACAGATGGCTGAATGGCAGCTCAAGATAAGAACATAATGTAGGTGTCGTTGATTTACAGTAAGTGTTTCTGTGTGCAAACATAAGGGCATGGTCATGAGAGAATTGAATATTCACCCCCTGTTAACTTCCAGTCTATGCAAGTGAAGGGGCAAATAAATCATTTATGTGTCTTAGGTGAACCGGGTGGTTGTAATTTTAAGTGACATGAGCTTTGTTCCTCATATTGGTAACACTTGCTATGCATCCATTTTCTGTAATCCATTATAGTAATGCATTATAGTCTGTTTACACAGGATAATTATAGTTGTAAAAACTCATAAATGCTTATAACAATCATAACATATTATAATGCATTCTATAATAACTTACAAGGTCAAGTATAAATCTGCCTTTAAAACTGTATAATTACAGCTATAAGCAATCAAAGTACTTGTAATGCAATCCTAACACATTATATATTATTATAGTATAAATGGCTCAGTGGTTTTCAACCAGTGGACCGGGGACCACCAGTGGTCCTTGAGGAGGTTCCAGGGGGTCCCCAGCTAAATGATGGAGAGTTGGTAACCAAATGGACCCTTATAGATCTTTATCTCTTGAGAGTGTAAAATGAAACTAAATGGACCTTTACGGGTCCATTTTGTTTCATCATCTTCATCCATCCATCTTCAGCCTCTTATCCGGAATCGGGTGGCGGGGGCAACAGTTCCAACTGAGATTTCCAGAGTTCCCTATCCTGAGCAACTTCCTCCACTCCATTCCCAGGCCAGTGTGGAGATATAATCCTTCCATTGGTCTTTGGTCTGCCACGGTCTCCTCCCAGTGGGACGTGCATCGAGGA
This sequence comes from Nannobrachium achirus, assembly GCF_963921795.1. NCBI lineage: Eukaryota > Metazoa > Chordata > Actinopteri > Myctophiformes > Myctophidae > Nannobrachium > Nannobrachium achirus. The sequence continues at coordinate 35,618,717 of NC_137825.1, read as the reverse complement.
CCTTCCTAGGAAGGTGCTTAGGAGGCTTCCGTACTAGATGCCCGAACCACCTAAGCTGACTCCTTTCCAAGCGGTTCTACTCCAAGTCTCTCTCGGGAGACTGAACTTCTCACCCTATATCTCTAAGGGAGATACAAGCCACTCGTCTGAGAAAACTCATTTTGGCCATGTGTACCCGCAACCTTATACTTTCAGTCATGATCCACACTTCAAGTAGGAACGAAGATTGCTCACTAGACAGAGAACTTTGCCTTATGGCTCAACTCTTTTTTCTTCACAACAGTGCGATTTAGCGAATGCAAAACCGCTCGTGCTGCTCCGATTCTCTGGCTGATCTCCTTCTCCGTCTTCCCCTTCCTCTCATTTGTGAACAAGACCCCGAGATACTTAGACTCCTTCACCTGGGGTAAAGTCTCATATACTGCTTCTCAGGTCCTTAAATCAAATCCTATTTCATATTTCCTTGCTTGTATGTTAGTCCCTCTCATTGAGGAAATAGAGACGTCACATTTCTGATGACAACATCACAGGTGACAGGGCCAACTCCCTTGTAGGGGCATTCTATTGTCAGTGGGTGGGACTAACATATAAGGAAAAAGGATAGAAGTGTAGGAATTAGGATTGAATTTAAGAACCTGAGACGGCACAATCCATTGGTTTCCTACTGAGAACCATGGCCTCAGATTTAGAGATGCTGATCCTCATAACCTCAAACTGAAAATGAATTATTCTCTGAGCAATTTAAAATACTGTGGAAAAATAGCAATAGCAACAATATTACTCAAAGGCAAAAATCACTGAAAATGAAATAGCAAATATAATTCAATATTTCACAGGTACAAATCACTTTGTTTCCTTTCTTTAAAGGCAATTTTCACTTATAGTGACTTATAATTACACTATAATGCATTATAACAGGGATAATTATAATATATAAGATTATTATAATACATTTCATTTCAACTAATTATTATAATTATTTGGGATATTATATCCAAAAAAGTCTGTGAGTGTAAGCAATTATGAAGTATTACTAGACTAATCATTATAGAATGCTTGATGATGTGTTATATGCTTATTGTTATAAAGCACTATGAGTATATTTAGGAGTTCTTATAACTATAATTATACAGTGTATATGTATATACTGCATATATCGATATATATAACCATGAATGATGGGTCGACCATAATAGGACTACTAATAACTCATAAAAAGACTAGCTTTCTTTTTTTAAAACAAAGTTTGTTCAAAGAGTACACATGACATCGTATTCAAGTTACAAAATAGAACAACTCAGTGTACATTGTACAAGCGCATTATAAGTATGCTTATAATTACAGACAGACGTGGGATGCGTAGCAAGTGTTACCCGCCCGGTGGCATGTGACTGATGCAAGAGCATGAGCAGCAGGTCACATACAAAACAAGGCCATGATGTTGTAGGCTACTGAGTGTTGTCCATGGGGAGAGAGGGAGATGCAGAGGTGGACGGGTAACCGCCTGGGACAAGAGGGGGGAGGAGAGGATAGACAAGAGAGTTAAAACAAAATGCTAACGACTGCAGTGTTCATAAAGAATGCAAAGAGTATGATCACGATAGAGTAGGCTATGATCACGCGTGACAGAGGAAGATCATGGACGACAGAGTGCCAGAGAAAAAAAATATGACATTTAGTGTGAGAGATAGAGAGGATGTTTCCACCTTGTGTCATCCTATACCATTCTTTTTCAGCTGAAACCTCTCCCACCGGAGAATTCTGACATCGCTCCATTCGTTCTCCTGTGGCTAATTTGAATGTTCTAGTTGCCAACCCCAGCAGTGTGTGTGTGTGTGTGTGTGTGTGTGTGTGTGTGTGTGTGTGTGTGTGTGTGTGTGTGTGTGTGTGTGTGTGTGTGTGTGTGTGTGTGTGTGTAGTACTTCTCCCTTGCCAGCTGCTGTTATAGAACACTGCTTCCCTCTGCTACACACAAACACCTCACTTTTCAGTAAACACACACATTTCAATCATTTATTTATGTCCACATAAGAGATACAATACAAGGACACAAATATTACAAGGTGCTTTAAGTAATGTACAGTCATCATATCTTGGACAAATATCCAATACCCACAAACCATTCAAGGGTACAAGTAACACCGCCTTCGCCATATTTGGCGACTACCGATAGTAGAGGAGATTGCACAGAATTTTGCAAGCTGTTTAGCTGCTTTATTAGGCATCCCAAGTTGTTGGCCTCTTACATCTTACAACCAACCTATGTACGTGTCCAAGGCTGCCAAAGATGAACACAAATAGATTGCACCTATAGCCTAGCTCTGTGATGGTTCGTAGGAGCGGCTGGTATTTAATGACTTTAGTCATAAAGGCTTCCTCTAGACTAGAATCAAAGGTACAGGCCACTTCAAGAATGGAAACTGTTTTGTCTCCTTCATTGACAACAACAACATCTGGTGTATTAGCAGAGAGATGTGCAAAGATTTCAGGATTTTGGGTACAGAGGTGAAACATGGACACACACACACACACACACACACACACACACACACACACACACACACACACACACACACACACACACACACACACACACACAGTACATTCTTTTTTCTTTTTCTTTTTTTGGTGCTGAAAATGTGTGTATAGACTGGAAAGCTAGTTTTCCACAGTTTTCAAATCAAAGCTCACGGTCGCAGAACAAAGCCAAAGTTTAGGCCTGCAGTATGCTTACATGTATAGGCTATAGCATTTTGCGTGGGTGTAGTAGCATCTCCCTGAGAACATTTCTACATATCTACATATTTATACAGTTGAATTGTCATATTTTTATGATTGTTCTTATTTTTCCTTCTTCCGCTATATACATATATTTATTATTGATATGTGTAGAAAGTATATCTGTATACCGATAATATAACTAATAAAAAGACTATACCCAGACTAAAAGTACATCCTTATGGCCAATGGCAGTGCCTTGCAGTCAATAGCAGATGTGCTATTATTAAACAAACTTCTAATAAAGTCTTCAATCAATCAATCAATCAATCAATCAATCAGATATAGATCGATGGATAGATAGATGTGATTAAGTGATTTTGTCTGTGTTGTTCAGCCATTTTTCTTTTCTCTTAATGTTTGTGAGAGAACCGCTGTGACTGTGGCTGACTCAGCACTGTCATTTACTTCTGATCTCTAGTCGTACTCTCTTCCTCCTTCTCTCGCTCTCTCTCACACACACACACACGCACGCACGCATGCACGCACAAACCACCAGGGGTTAATTAAAACTGATTAGGTCCTCCGAGGCCACACCTGCCTCTGACAGGTAAGATAGCAGGCTCATATGTACACACACTGTGTACGTGTGCGTGCGCACACGCGTGTGTTTGCATGTGCGTGCTATGAACATCAGTCTCATGTTTGCACAGTGTGCTGTCCTGAAAGCTCTGTGGCTCTGCATTCAAAGCGAGCAGTGCCTCTCAGAACGGAGAGATATGTGTGCAAATAATACATATTCATGTTGCGCTTATATGTCTTTCATTTGTGTGTATATGTGTTAATATATTTGTGCGTCTTGAGTATTTGAGTATACTAGATTAGCATATTTGTGCGTGTGTGTGTGTGTGTGTGTGTGCATGTGCGTTTGTGTGTATGTGTGCGCGCGTGCGTGTGTGTGTGTGTGTGTGTGTGTGTGTGTGTGTGTGTGTGTGTGTGTGTGTGTGTGTGTGTGTGTGAGCATGTCGGTGCGCTTGCTGTGTCTACCTTTTAAGAGACACTTGAGTTGCTACTGCACTCGATGGTTGATTAGCCCTGTTCTCTCGGGCCAATCGCTGTTCAGATTGACACGCTGGCATGTATGTCTAATAGACACACATTGAGGTGCGGGCTGAAAAACGTGATTGGGTCGTATTTATTAGATTGTTGATAATTTGATATCTATCCATTCATTTACGTCACGCAGCACTAAAACACAGCAATCACACACACACACACACACACACACACACACACACACACACACACACACACACACACACACGTCGCTCCAAACGCGCTCACACATTGAGCGCTTTATCCATTATTAAGTGGTAGGTGTTTGAGCAGAGGCCAGGCCAGATAGAGTGTCACTCCACCAGGCAGTCATCCTTATGTAATCAGAGGTGATTTCCCCGACAAACCCATGGCGGTGAGGTCATAGTCGGTAAATAGACCGCAGCCAGTCACCTCACCGTAAGCGCTTTCTGGCGTGTGTACACCTGAGAGCAGTGTCCAGGCTCAGGGAAGGAGAGGGCTTGTGTCTGCCTCTGCCACACTAATTTGTTAGGCCTAGGTACTAGGTAGCAAACATTGCCAATGTTAAACCTAAGTGCCATTGTTCTGACGTGAGGAGATCATATTGTGTCTTCCGTGCATTTCTCCCGTGAAATATGTAAGTGTATGCCTGTCAGTGTGACATCCTATCCACACATTTCCAACATCCCATCGTGCATTGTGCAGAAGTTGCACGGAGCTTCCGGCGCCGCAGCCGAGTGTGATCTACAAGCTCACAATGGTTGCATCTGCGACGCGAGTCACGCGACGTGAGCTTGTATGTCTGCTGTTTACCAGAAGTGTCCTACACATAATGCTCCAGTAAATGTTTGCGGAAACAGGTGGATAGTACTACTATAGTTCTTCTTACCATCTTTCTTGATAAACTTTATTTTGCCGCGCTACTCCTCCCACAGTTCTGGTGGCACGCACTTGGGTCACATGTCAAATCTACCGGCTTCATCGGGACTCGTCTGCCTGAATTTTGTGTTGAGATTTGTTGCGACCGTCAGGTCGCACTTACTATCAAAACCTCCACAAACTGTGAGTCAGTCAGTCAGTCCGTCCGTCTGTCTGTCACACCTCACACGTCACACTATTGCCCTGCTCATATCTCCGCAACCGTTGCCCCGATCCATGCCAAATTTTGCACACACACTCCTTGCCTGCCAAACTACAACCTCCAAGGACCCCCGGAGCTCCAGGGACCCCCAGGTCCCTGGGGGACCCCCAGATGTAAAAAATTACCAAATGTGCAAAAATGACCAAATGACCACCCCAACGGGGCTGCTCACGGGGAATTCCCGGGGACCACCGACTCCTGGTGCTCCAGAACGGATGCAAAAGTGGTGGCGCCCCCAGTGGAGGACCCCCTCCACTGCAGCTCACATAAAATGCCGTAACTCGGGCTAGGAGCGTCCGGGAGAGCCGGGGCCGGTACCTATTCATCCGCCAAGGCAACGCGGAGACCCCACCCCTCATTTCTCACATGGCCCTCTTCTAGCGCCACCATGAGGCCGATTCTTGCAAAACACATTTTTGGACACTGCTCCTACAGATTATGCCCTAAAATCACACAAATCGGTACACACTATGTCTACACTCATGTCATCAATATGGATCTGTCCCATATAGCGCCACCATCAGGCCTATTTTTTCAAACACATTTTTGGACACTGCTCCTACAGATTTTGCCCTAAAATCACGCAAATCGGTACACAGTATGTCTACACTCAGCTCATCAATATGGATGTCCCATATAGCGCCACCATCAGCCCGATTTTTTTAACCACATTTTTGGACACTGCTCCTACACATTTTGCCCTAAAATCACGCAGCGACCTGATGGTCGCTTATCTCCCGATTAGGGAGTCTTACTGGTTATATTGTTTAATTTATATTATAATGTATTAGTGAATACATTTTCTCCATTGACTTGAATGGGAAAATGCAAAAAATAAACATTTCCCAAATATGGAGATGACTGACATTGTGGATGTCTGACGACATAGACCTCATGAGACTGTCCATATATGGGCATTCCAAGTTACAGGCTTAATATTGCCTGTCACGGGGCAGCCCATGCAATATACAAATATATATAGGCCTACAATGATTGAGGACAATGTTCACACATCTAACTACACATCATCTTCCATTTGACCAACTGTGCCGACCGGCTTTAAAGATGTCTGTGTGGAACTGAGTTCATGGACAGTGTTTTTAACATGGTATTTAAATGCATGTTAAGGTTCTCCTGTTGGTTTATTGAATCATTGGGGTGGTGAAAATGGGTGTGGACAATTTTCCTGTGTCTCTCCTGCGCAGCTGGGGGCCGTTCCTTGGTTAATAGGAATGTGCCAAGTGCTGTGGAGGAAAGGGGTGTTTCCTTTTGTTTCGGGGTAATTCGTTTATTTAAATGTCATTAATTTGGAAGTTCACCTCAAGAGGTTAATTGTAAGGCATCATGTAGAATGGTTGTTACTCTTAGCTGGGGGTTAGTTATGGAAATGTTTATTTGGAAGTATATGGAAGTATTGCATGCTAAGGCTAATTGGTGTCCTGTGGTAGGATCCACTCCCTACTTAAGGGAGGCTGCAGTGACAGCTAAGTCAGTCTGATGTGGGCATATGCACCGTTAACATTTCCCTGAGGGAGAGCTCCATAATGGGCCTTACAATTGCATCGATCAAGGTTAACCCGAAGAGAGTTCTTAGCCAGTTTCTAGCCATTTTCCATTTTTGGCCAGTCTTATTTTTGAATACTGTTAACTGCACTGCTAATGGGAGGTGTTTGGGTCAAATAAAAACCCTTTAAGACCATTCTGGGACTGGCCTTTGAGCTCTGGCCACTCGGGCAACTTTACATTGCCGACATCAGGGATCTCCATATATGGGCATAAAAGGGACAAAGTTCATTTGCAAGTGTGACTCGGGTCACGGCAACCACACTTAAAATTTCCCAGAATTGCATCTTTCTACTTGTTTTGCATCATCATGCACACACAACACGTTTGATTTGAGCGTACACTTCCACAGTTAGTGGGAGAAATACTCACAGAAGAGAGCGAGGACATGCACCCTAGCTGACTGATGGAAACTCATATAATGTGGCATAATGTGCAATGTGCTTGACGTCAATTCTACCGTATGTGATCTATTTCTACACAGCCCTATGGTGACAGGTAATTGTGGCCACCTGTCAAATTACCCTTCTACCCTTGTTTACATTTGCAATGATTAATCTGACAGATATTCTGTTTTTTGTTCTATTTGTTTTCTGCTCATTTGATTTGTTCCTTTAAGCTTTTCCTTTTATTTATGTCTTTTTTTATAATACATTAATTGCTATATGGAATGAGTACAACATGTATCAAACACAGACAATACACACAAAAGACAATGACACACAATACAACATGCATAAACATAGTAGCATACACACAGTGTGCACATGCAGAAATAATACACCTCACATACACTGCACACACACACACACACACACACACACACACACACACACACACACACACACACACACACACACACACACACACACAGGTTTGCAATTGCTACTTTGTGGGGACATTACACATAGTCTACTATCTTTGTGGGGACATTCCATTCATTTTGAACCCTAACCCTAACCCTTAACCTAACCCCTAAACACCTTGTGGGGACCTATTAATAAGTACCCACAAGGTATTGTGCAAGGATTGTACTGTCTTTGTGGGGACATGAGGTCCCCACAAAGTAGTAATTCCCTGTCCCCACACACACACACACACACACACACACACACACACACACACACACACACACACACACACACACACACACACACACACACACACACACACACACACAGGTGTGTGATGCACTGCAGCAGTGCCTACCACACTGTAAAATCCTCTGCGGTCATTCATCGATCTGTACCACGAGAGAGAGTACAAATGGAACAAATAGTACAAATGGAACCAAACGTTTGGTTCCATTTGTGCACTCTCAGAGTTAAACGAACGGCGTGCCTTTCGCAGTGCACGCTCCGTGTGTCGCGGTGAGTCAGAGGCCTCTCGTGCTTCACCGAGCAAATCATGGCTAATCAAATGAGAGCCACTCATGCTCGTGCAGATGGAGGGAAGGAGAATAGAAAAGAGGCTATGGGGGGAGGAGTGGAGGAGGTGAAGGAGGAAGAGGAGGAGGAGGGGGCTTTAAGAGGCCTCCAGGATGTCTGTCGTACGTGGATGCACATACTGTATACGCTGTGCACACACACATACACTCACATTACCACGTTAGCGCACGTGCGGATTCTGCGGAAACACGCGACCCATGTGCGTTATTACATTTTTCATAAAAAAAGTAGGAGATGAACAAAAAATACAAACAAATGAAACTAAAACAAACTAAAAGTAAGACAATAGAATAGATTCATTGATTGCTATGGACCTGGCCAATACCTCTACATCTGACCTCACGGACTCCAAATATGGATATAGCTGACCTGTTCTGACATCACAATGATGACTCGACCAGCCAGAATAATAGTTTAACTCCTGCTTCTTAACTGTGCCGTATTAAGAATCTCTGATGTTTCAGCGTGACGGGCGAGGTTTCTTCTCGCCCTTAGGGCATCATACTGGTATATAGACACTATATAGGTAAACACATACTGTTTACACATACTGTAATTTTAAGGAAAGGGAGCATTTTCTCTTACCCAGGGGGAGGGGAAATTACTGTTAATGCTTCACCCAGCAGATGTCTCAGATGAGGGAGCTGTTAGGGGTTAAGCGTCTTGTTCAAGGACACTTCGACATGTAGACTGGGCGAGGGTCCAACCCGGTGACCTTCCCATTACCAGACGGCCTCCTCTCTACACACTCAGCTACAGTCAGCCGCCCTGAGAAACATCTTTGTAGCTCTCAATTCCAATATAACATTCGCTAAGCTCACCCACCACTACGTCACCAGACTCGGACAACTGTGCGCTGGTTTGACAGGTCTCCCATTGAATTGAATATAGCATGGATTTTCCATGTTTTCCACACGTGTGGAGCCAGAGCCTCAAAATCGATTCCAAATCCCACCAACATGGCCTGCCGTATGCACTGTAAAAGGTATGTGCATAAAACTATTTCAACAAACGGAATACTGGCAGGTGTTTATCACTAGGAAGAAACGTGGATCTACGATAATATCAGTCAACTATGTTAACTGCATTACCACTCTGACAGGAGTGATTTTGTACCGCAGGATAAGTAAGACTACAAATAATAGCAGGTCATAAATAGACAAACAAATGAATGCACACTTTAACAAGCAGTATGGTTATAGTTAGCTAGTTATAGTTGTAATGTCTTGTGATTGTTGTGTGTTGAACTGGTCACTTGTCTTCATCACAGTTTTTTTTGACAGGCAGATGTTGGAACCTGCAAGGCCTCTCTGCGCACCTCCAACAGTGCCTAAGCACCAGCTGTAGGGTGTTTTATCACTGTGTCAATCTATAGTAATTAATGTACCAATTAAGCTAAGACAAACTAAAGTATGCAGTAAAGGGCAACTTTAACGTTTAACAAGATTCCTAATCTAAATGCACTGGAAGATATTTATGTAAAACGATGTGTGTGGAGTTTTTTTGTATAGGCTATTCACATTGCAAAAAATAAATGTTCTCTTATTGGAGAACCTGGCACAAAATTATTTCAGATGGGGGTCCGCAGATACAAGTTCATACCGTATCAATTTGGACGTCCTCGGTCCTTGACATGAACATGTTTGAGAACCACTGGCCTAACCAAGGGATTATAACAACATGAAATTTGAGCAACGAAGTAAAGTTAAGTGAAACAAAAAACTAGACGTTTTAAATTGCAGTTCCTAGGAGTGAGGTGAGCAGGCCGTCAGACCAGATGGGCCTCGTCTTGTCCTCTTACTCTCCATGTTGACACCGTGGCACCACACCAGAGTATAGGACCCCGACACGCTGCCCTCTGGCTAGCCCTGTGTGTGTGTGTGTGTGTGTGTGTGTGTGTGTGTGTGTGTGTGTGTGTGTGTGTGTGTGTGTGTGTGTGTGTGTGTGTGTGTGTGTGTGTGTGTGTGTGTGTGTGTGTGTGTGTGCCAGCTGCGTGTCTGACTGTCAGATGTCCAGCAGCCACAGAAACCAGAGGCACAGGACAAGAATGTCTTTGAAAGGCCTAAAATGGTGATGCCAGCACACACACTCACACACACACACGCACGCACGCACGCACGCACGCACGCACGCACGCACGCACGCACGCACGCACGCACGCACGCACGCACGCACACACACACACACACACACACACTCACTCACTCACACACACACACACACACACACACACACACACACACACACACACACACACACACACACACACACACACACACACACACACACACACACACACACACACACACAACAAACACACACGCACACAATCTCCCTGGGGGAGATTTAGGCATTTCAGCGGCTAATATGTCGATACAAGCAGCAATAGAACGTATAAGTCACACAAAAAAAGCCCATGCAGAAAGAAAAAAGGATCTTGAACTCAGTTTGGCACTGATGCAGCAGCCAGTGTACAAAGCATTAGGCACAGCATACCTAGTGCAAGCAGCACACAAATAAATCCTCAGTGTTCATTCCAGCGCCAAAGAGGACCCAAATGGACCCGCAAGACTCGAGGCTACATTAACACTGAGGAATTTTTGGTGTGTAGGAACTGACAGTATAGCTACATGCAGAGATAAACACCATCATCTTCCCTTAGGATATCATGAGGTATGACAGACACCTGTTTGGTTCCCCATTTCATATGTGTAAAGGCGCAAATGTACACTATGAATGTAAAGATGTGAGCTGCAAGCAAGCAAATCCATCACCAAAAAATGAATAAAAAGCTTCAGGCAAAAAAAAAAAAAAATCTCGGCCACATTCAATTTGCCCGTTCCCATGCAGCAGCAGTGCACAGTAAAAAGCCTTAATTTCACTCCTGAGAGTGTACAAATGGAAGCAAACCCATAAGGGTCCATTTTCTTCCATTTGTACACTCTCAAGAGTGTGCTGCTGACTGTGCTGTCATTAAGTGTGTGGGATACGCTAAATTCACTGCTCAAGGTCCCTGACGGGAAAAGGCACTCTGAGCACTTAGACAAGCATGATGATGAGAATCCATGGATTTATGAATTATGATGTTGTCATGTATTCCCGCACAGAAAGACATTCTGTCCGATTCTGAATGGGTTTTCCTCCAAGCCCACAATGTCATCCATCTCTGGTAGTATGGAGAATGAGAGATGAGGAGAGGGATGAAGAGAAGGATGAGGCAATACCTATCAGACAGACACAGAAAAGGCACACAGGTAGAATGTAGACAGGGCCGAATGTTGGTAGTTGGCACTGCAATAACTTTTGAGCACAAGGACACGTAAGTGCGTGTGCATGTGCATGCGTGTGTGTGTGTGTGTGTGTGCGTGTGTGTGTGTGTGTGTGTGTGTGTGTGCGTGTGTGTGTGTGTGCGCGCGCGCGCCCACGTGTATATGTGTGTGTGTGTGTGTTTGATGTGGCTGGACACTGGTGGTCTGTTAATCATTGCCACAAACCCAGAATGGTGTATTTGCAGGGATAAAGGCCTCATCTAACAATAACTCGACAAATAGGACTTTCTTTCAGACCATGATACACATGTAGAAAGACAATAATTATATGAATGATGATGTAGCAATGAATTATATACAGAGACGTACTTAAACAGACAAAGAAAATATCTTTACAATATTCTTTGATGAGAGAAAATAAAACCTCATCCTACTATGTCAATTGCCTCATGTTATTATATGAACAAACCTTTTCAGTTCACTTCATTGTGATTCACCTGCCTTTAATTCGTTTTGTCCAAATGGCACAGTCCGTCCAAATGGAAACCTAATTACCATGTCATACATAATCAACAGCCTATTGGAAAGTCTATTTAGGTATGGTTCCTGCCTAAGCCCCTCCCACCTTTTCAGACCAATCTGGAAGGAGTGTACTAATGGAGGGACCGGCCGCTGAATATCCATCCAGTGTTTTATTTTTTCCCCTTATCAATATGTCATGAGGGCTTGGAAACCAGAGATGGGAGACAATTGGGCAGACTCTTTTCCAGGAATGGATTAGGGTTGGACATAGAGTGGCTGGATCCTTTCCTGGTTCTTTTGGGGGGAAAAAAACAAGAAAACAAGAATTGACACAGTCAATATATAAGCTGGTCAGATGAAAAAAAAAATGTTTTTTGAAAAAAAAAAAATGTTTTTTGAAAAAAAAAAAAGTTTTGGAAAAAATGTTTTTTGGAAAAAAAAAGTTTTGAAAAAACTCGGGCGTGCTCAAACAACAGTAATAACTGCGTATTACCTTACTGTACTTTACTGTACTGTATACTGTACCTCACTGTACTGTACTGTACATATTCTGTGTTCTATATCTATGAAGTCTGTGTTCTAGATCTATGAATTTTGTCACTCCCCCCCCCCCCGTGTATGTGTGTGTGTGTGTGTGTGTGTGTGTGTGTGTGTGTGTGTGTGTGTGTGTGTGTGTGTGTGACTTTTACTTATAACTGAGTACATCTACAGTGCAGTATTGATACTTTTAAGATACTTTTAAAAAAACAAGTGTAAAACATTTGAGTACTTTTTCCAACAGCTACTTTCCCCCATAGCCTGGAGGACTCCTGCTAAGTTTGCAGTTGCCATATAGCCTATTACTCTATAAATCTATCTGTGATGTCTGATTTTACTAAAACTAGCATGCTTATTAGGCAGTAGTGGGAAAAGTACTCGCATTCTTTACTTAAGTATCATACAAGTGGAAGACTTGTATTCAAAATTTACTTGAGTACAAGTATAAAAAGTATTTGTATTGAAATGTACCAAAAGCAGAAAGTACGCATTATGCAGAATGCAACCAAGGTGTTCAAATAAGTGTATTGATTGTACGCTATTTTCCAAAATCTTGTCTTGTGACACAAAAGTTTCCTTTTCTTTGATGATTGTTAGCCATATGGTTTAAACCCTAAAGTTAACTTGTTGCATTTATGTGGTCCACCCTCTGTTCTCAAAGAAAGGGAGATGTGGTATTATTGGGATAATATTAAGGAGCGCCTTTATTTTGTAATAACCGGATGTGACGACGTACACAGGACGCGGGAGATGGACCTGGGAGGTTGTTGTGCTCTACCGCACTACCGCTGTATTGACTAGCCTAGCCTGTTGCTTCACACTGCTGAGTTACACTGCTGTGTTGTTGCTGCTCATTTGTTTAATAAATACAAGACTTCGGATTACGTCGTTGTACGAGCCTGATAAGAATAACTTGACATGCAGCAGTTATTTAACTTGTTGCATTTATGTGGTCCACCCTCTGTTCAAAGAAAGGGAGATGTAAGGAGTGCCTTTATTTTGTAGTAACCGGATGTGACGACGTACACAGGACGCGGGAGATGGACCTGGGAGGTTGTGCTCTACCGCAGTATTGACTAGCCTGTTGCTTCACACTGCTGAGTTACACTGCTGTGTTGTTGCTGCTCATTTGTTTAATAAATACAAGACTTCGGATTACGTCGTTGTACGAGCCTGATAAGAGTAACTTGACATGCAGCAGCTACTCGGACCAGTAAACTACCGAATGCAAATGTTATATGGACGTTTATTTCAGCCACCAGGAAATAGACGGAGCCGCTCCAGCCAGAGAAACCATTTCATTACGACCGCAATAGTTTTGTGCTTGTCATTTCGCCAAGGTGATTCATGTTTGTTTTCTCTGCTGTCATAGTGTTCTGTACTATTGCAACTTTTAGCCAAATATATGTCTATATACATATGTATAGTAGCACTTTATCCAACGTCTGTGCATGTTTCTTCTTTCCCCACCTCACGTCCACTTGGCAGATCGATGGGCTGCGTTGTCGACTCAACATTGTAATAATAATAAAAAACAACTTCTCAAACTCATGCATTACTCTTTATTTCTACGAACATACTGTCATGTTTCATTGTCATTAGAGTATAGTCTGGACTACACTTTTAGAAAACGTGCTGTGCATTATTTAACATTCTGCTACTGTAAATGATTTTCGAACTTTGCTGTCTAGAATCTGCGACATGCTCTGAGCTTGTAGGTCTGCTATTTTCGGCACAAAGCGACGTTTTGATACAAAGCATGAATTAGACTGTCCCAGAAGTGCAATTAGAAATCACACAAGTGCATTGTTGTTAGCATTTGACAAGCTATGCATGTAAGCAAGCAACAGATGGCCCGATTGGGCTTGGTCTAATAGCTGGATCTTGCAATGAAAACGTCCATGATGGCTACTATTTACGACACTCAGGCACTTAACTACACAATCTATACTTCCATAACTTATGCCAGCATGTCCATTTTTATCATGGGCATACAGATATTACCAGAGACAAATCTGCAAGCCCTAAATGTATGCTAACCTACTAGTGCATACTAAGCTCACAACGTGTCGCATCTGTACTTTTACTTTTGTGTCGCATCTGTACTTTTACTTTTATACTGGGACCTCTGTTGTTCCTAATATACGTGAACGACATGGCATCTGCTTGCGACTGCAACCTGTTCCTGTTCGCGGATGACTCGGCTCTCCTAGTCTCGGGCAAGGACCACTTGCAGGTTGAAAAGACACTTAACTCTGAACTGAGTAAGATCTGCACATGGCTTAACGACAACAAATTATCAATTCACCTGGGCAAAACCGAGTCCATCCTCTTTGGATCAAATCATAACCTCAAAAAGGTAGAGAACTTCACAATCAAAGTGGGTGACAAGGTCATAACACGAAAAAACGAAATCTCCTACTTAGGATGTATCCTTGAAGCTAATCTTTCCAGCGAAAAGATGACTTCAAAAGTAATACAAAAAATCAACCAACGAACTCGTTTCCTACAGAGGATCGCCCCAATGGTCAACTTCAACACTCTGAAGACCATAGCTGGTGCAATAATCCAGCCCCTCTTTGACTATGGAGTCCACGTATGGTATCGTGACGCCCCACAAGCCCTAAAAACTAAACTCCAAACAGCCCAAAATAAACTAATTAGGGTCCTGCTTAACCTTCCCAATCAGACTCACCTCACCGCTACTCACCAGTTAAGAGTGGGGTGGCTCAGAGTAGATGACAGAGTACAGCAACTTGCAATGGGCCTGGTGTACAAGATACACTACACCACTATGATACCCAAGTACCTGTCAAAATACTTTAAAAACGTTAAGGATGTCCATAATTACAACACCAGAGGCAGTGCCACAGATCACGTTCAACCCAGAGTCAACTCAAAGAAAGGGTCGAACTCGTTCTTCTGCTACACCACAAAAATGTGGAATGCCTTACCGAAGGCCATAAAGGAGTGTGGATCACTAGCATCCTTTAAAATTGCCCTAAAAAACCACTTACAGGCAGCAGCCGTTCACAACTGGTAAAAACCTAGCCCAACCCTACCCTCCCTGCCCCTTCCTTGTATATACTGTACATACTGATTGTTTAGACTTACTGTTACCTGCCCCTTCCTTGTATATATTGTATATACTGTACTTACTGATTGTATAGACCTACTGTTTTCTTTTTTTTCTTTACATATCTACTGCATAGTACTGTGTTCTATTTGTCTGTCATTCAATGTTATATGAGATACTTTAATGGTTTCCTGTTGAAATAAGCTTAGTCTTTTCATGGATCTCCTTTTAGTAGACCTTGTACCAGTGAACTGTACCGTCATGAATCTGTACATTTTCCTATGCAAACTTCTAATAAAGCCTTCAATCAAAAAGTACTTTAAGTATAGAAAGCTTATTCTGGCTGCTTCAAAAGTGTAATAAATAACTCAATGTTTTAAAACCTACAAAACAACCCTAATATTAAGAAAATTGGACATTAACTGGCTGGCGTACTGTTCAGTCCAGTTGGTGGCGGTAATGCACCTTTAAGGTTACACCAACCACCAATAAACCCCAAAGAAAAGAAGAAGCAGCAACCAGGAAGACCAGGCGATCGCTTTAGTTGGTTTGTTCTTTGCTAGCACCTAGCACCCATACATGGCTAAACCGTTGCCACAACAACAAAAAAAGCAGATACACGGTTAAAATTAATCTTTCTCCTCCGGCAATTGGACTTCATTTGGAAAGCTGAGTCGTAAATGTATTGTATCTGTGGTCATGTTTGCCCTTTTTTCACTGTGCATTGTCTCGTATAATAGTCTGTTTCATAATGAATTCGTATTGGTTCTTTGTCATCACAACTTGTTAACATCTGTATGTTACCAAACACCTAGCTATGGGGCTTTTAAGCCGTGACATCATTTTGTAGGCAGAGGAGAATCTGCCCCCAGAGCATTTTCTGTCCCTCGCTATTTTCAACAGATCCGAGACAAGAATAACGACTAAAGTATAATTTTAACACTTTCCTTTCAACAACAAAGAGAAGAAAAATGTGTAAATAGTAAAAATAGTAAAAAGATTCACGGAAACTGGGGGCAGAAATGCTCCTCTGCCTACAAAGTGATTAACAGCCCCATACATAGCCTCGGTATAAAATGCAAAAGACGTTAGGACTGAGTGATTATACAGTTGACGTAGTTTCTCATTTGGCCGCATATTCAGCTGACCGGGCAGTCAGCCCTCACAACAACAAAAGCCAGCCATGTATGGTGTTTTCGGATGTTTTTCGCTAACGTAATGCTTTTAAACACATTTGTATTTGGAAAAGTATATTGAGATGACGATGATGATGACTGCTCAATGTTCCCATAATGCTTTGACAAAGTGAACATATAACTGACTGACTATTGTGGGATGTAATCTGCAGTAGACGCCTGTGAATGTCCTGTCTATTCCTTATATTATTTACATTTTCTCCTTATGTAAGGGGTCCTACATTAACATTGCTTCATCACATTTAACTAAAACATGAACGCCACAGAAGATGCGCGTCCGCCACAACCACCGTGAGGAGTCCTGCTGTTATATGACCGCCCGCCCATCTCCGTCTTCCGTGGGTACAAGCACATCAGCATTGGACAGTGGTTATAATCGTCCTGCTGCGACATGACGGGCCGAACGGACCTCCGATGGAACTCGACCATCACACACCGTCTTGGTTCAATTAATGTTGTCTGACAATGACAAATTACTCTGCCTATAGAAAGACTACACACCTTAACGCTCAATGATGCCAGACGTTTTTATAGCCTCGGATGTAATGGTGTGTTGCAAAACAGTGGACTAATTCAATCAATATGGGATGTTATGATAGTGTACAATTGCTTGGCTAACTGCAGTAAGCTAGCGTGTTAGCATACGGCAGTCATGTTTTCATCTTTTTAACATGACAAAAGACGCCTGTAGCAAGTTTGAAGTTGCCTTAGAGCCTACTCGTACTCGTACTCGTCTTCTTCCGCTTTTCCGGTCAGGGTCCGGGTCGCGGGGGCAGTATCCTCAGCAGGGAAGCCCAGACAGTCCTCTCCCCAGCCACTTCCACCAGCTCCTCCGGGGGGATCCCGAGGCGTTCCCAGGCCAGCTGAGAGATATAATCTCTCCAGCGTGTTCTGGGTCGACCCCGAGGTCTCCTCCCGGTTGGACGTGCCCGAAACACTTCCCCAGGGAAGCGTCCGGGAGGCATCCTAACCAGATGCCCGACCCACCTCAACTGGCTCCTCTCGACGTGTAGGAGCAGCGGCTCTACTCCGAGTCCCTCCCGGATGTCTGAGTTCCTCACCCTATCTCTAAGGCTTAGCCCAGACACCCTGCGGAGGAAACTCATTTCGGCCGCTTGTACTCGCGACCTCATTCTTTCGGTCATTACCCAAAGCTCATGACCATAGGTGAGGATTGGGACGTAGACTGACCGGTAAATCGAGAGCTTTGCCTTGCGGCTCAGCTCTCTTTTCACCACAACGGACCGGTGCAGCGTCCGCATTACTGCGGACGCTGCCCCGATCCGCCTGTCAATCTCCCGCTCCCTCCTTCCATCACTCGTGAACAAGATCCCGAGGTACTTGAACTCCTCCACTTGAAGCAGGGCCACCTCCCCGACCTGGAGTGGGCACTCCACCCTTTTCCGGCTGAGAACCATAGCCTCGGACTTGGAGGTGCTGATCCTCATCCCGGCCGCTTCACACTCGGCGGCGAACCGCCCCAGGGAGAGCTGGAGGTCGTTGCTCGAAGCAGCAAAGAGGATCACATCATCCGCAAAAAGCAGGGATGAGATCCTCCCGCCACCGAACTCGACACCCTCCGCCCCCCGGCTGCGCCTAGAAATTCTGTCCATAAAAATTATGAACAGAACCGGTGACAAAGGGCAGCCTTGGCGGAGTCCAACTCCCACCGGAAACAGGTCCGACTTACTGCCGGCTACACGGACCAGACTCACACTCCTTCGGTACAGGGATTGAATGGCCCTTAGCAACGCGCCATCAACCCCATACTCCTGGAGCACCCCCCACAGGATACCTCGGGGGACACGGTCGTAAGCCTTTTCCAAATCCACAAAACACATGTGGACTGGTTGGGCAAACTCCCATGCCCCCTCTAGCACCCCAGAGAGGGTAAAGAGATGGTCCATGGTTCCACGGCCAGGACGAAAACCACATTGCTCCTCCTCGATCCGAGGTTCAACTATCGACCGGACCCTCCTCTCCAGTACCTTCGCGAAGACCTTACCGGGGAGGCTAAATGCCTTAGAGCCTATTACTCTATAAATATATCTGTGATGTCTGATTGTACTAAAACTAGCATGCTTATTAGGCAGTAGTGGGAAAAGTACTTGCATTCTTTACTTAAGTATCATGCAATACTGCAATGTCAGTGGAAGTCTTGTATTCAAAATGTAGGATACTTGAGTACAAGTATAAAAAGTATTTGTATTAAAATGTACCAAAAGCAGAAAGTACGCATTATGCAGAACTTAATGTAACCAAGGTGTTCAAATAAGTGTATTGATTGTAGGCATTTTCCAAAATCTTGTGGTATTTCACTGCTACATATCGTTCTAAATATATGCTTTCTTGTCATTTAGTACAATGAATGTGTTACCGTGTCTCTAGAAATGTGCTCATTATTTGTGAAGATACTAACTGTAATTCTCAAAGACTCGCATTGGTTCATTCAGCACATCGTTTTTGCTCTGTTTCATTTGATATTAAAATGCAACTCGAATTAATCTACTGTGTGGACACTGATCAGATGACAGGAAGAAGCAGCTCATCAATGAATGTACTTTGTGTTGCTTTTGTAAATTGTGTAGGGTACGATATTTTCATGACTTCACACCAAAGCCCATATCATGGTCATAGAGTTAAATCATTGACAACTTGCATACTCGTTCAGTTCATATGTTAATGCAGATGGTATGCAGATGGTGTGACACATCACCTACTACAGCCTACAACGATGCCCAGGTCAACACTGCATATTGTCTATAAATGGCTCACAGTTTAAATAACGTACGGTTTATTTGGACAATCATCTGTAACAGATGAAGTATAATTAAATACGACGTGATTAACGTTTGTTTGACATCCTCATCACAATTACATTGGATGCATCGCGTTGATTAAAGTGAATGGCTGCTATAGTTTTGCTAGTTTTCATCACCTAATCACCTTCCTTTCATAACCTAATCTCTACGTTTAGAATTGAAAGAAGAAAAATAATGTTAATGTTAGTATGAAGCTAATTATAAAGCTTAAATGGATGATGATGTCAACAATGACTTGTGAAAATCAAAGAATGATAGCCGATCTACAAGCAATCATACAAACATTTTGTACTTTGATGCCAATACTTTTGTACTTTTACTCAAGTATAGACCTCTCTTTTCTTCTGTTTCATTTATCACAAGCAGGCTGGCCACAGGCACCGCCTCAGTGTGAAGGAATGGTGCTCCCTGCTGGACAAAATATTTCATTACAGCAGTACAGGTCTGGAGGGCCTGGCCAATGGATCATGAGCTCGGTGACCATGTGACATGGACAGCCAATCGGCAAATAGGTCCCCTAGGTCCCCTGAATGTCTCAGGACAATGTCATCTGTTTAAAGAGCTGGTCCTGCTGACCAGCTAAAAACACACAGGTTGAATGCCAGCCAGAGCCTCTTTGCCCTAGAAGGTTAACTTAAGCCACCCCATAATAAACAAGTCACAGACACATCTTTAACCCTCTAAGGCCCACGGTTGTAATATTACAACGTTTGTATTTTATCCAAAAAAAGGTTTAAATCATTTTATTTTAGCTCCCCCTACCACCTAAACACCACCATTGGATTCTATTGTTTAGTATTACAATGCCATTGGCCACAATATTTGCATATAAATACCCCCCACAGGGGCTGACATTCACACCCGCCACACCCGCTGAAATTCCAGAGTTTTGACGAACAACATCTCACTTTTTCATGGAAGCTATTCCTCACAAAAACATAAGTAAAATGCCTGTACTATTTTTTTTGGTGATCATTAGAATGTCTAGAACATGTACATATGTTATTATTGTGAAAAATATCCCCCATATGTAAATTAGAGCATGATTTATGATTTTTGATTTATGGCTATAAAATCTTACAAAAACATTTTTTTGAAAAAAACACCATCTGATTTTTTTCAATTTTTTATTTCAAGTATTTCTTAATGCGGGCCTTAGAGGGTTAAATGGATGGACTGCATTTACAGTATATTGCACCTTTCTAGTCTTTCCAACACTTCAAAGCACTTTTAGATGTATTTCACATACATCCATTCACACACTTTGACACACCCATGGCACAGGACACCATGCAAGGCACCAGCCTGCTCATCGGGAGCAGTTATAAGGGGTTGAGTGTCTTGCTCAAGGACACTTCATCACACAGCCAGGAGGGGCTGGGGAATGGGGATCCTCCCTTAGTTTTGGCTGCTAGACGTGTTGCCATGTCCGTCATTATAAGCTACTTTAGGCTTGTTGTTCTGCAAAGTCGCTTGTAAATATTAGTAGTTGCGGGTTGCGTTTTGGCTTTGTTTCTAAAGGGCAGTTCCGTATTTGGGATTGCTTCTGAATGTTGTTAACCAGTGTTTCTCAAACATGTATTTACCTGCAGAGCCCCATCTGAAATAATCTTGTGCCAGGGACCCCCAATTGCAAGATTTGTGTTCCATATTTTTCGAAATCTTTTCAAGATTTCTGTTGAAAATTACTGATCTACTGTACGAGCTCAAAATGCATTGTGATCTTGTTGATCAGTTTTCAAATAGCGAATGTATACAGGTTTGATCTTGCTATATTATATGATAACACATTTTGCGTGTGTGTGCGCGCGCGCGCGCGCGCGTGCGTGCGTGCGTGCGTGCGTGCGTGCGTGCGTGCGTGTGTGTGTGTGTGTGTGTGTGTGTGTGTGTGTGTGTGTGTGTGTGTGTGTGTGTGTGTGTGCATGTGTGTGTGTGTGTGTGTGTGTGGCCTAGAGTCACTGCTCAGTGTTCAGTGGCAATGCCTCACCAAAGGCTGGATTGTCACCAACTGGCTGCGTGTCGGCACGTATGGTGGTGGTCTACATCGCCTTTGGCAATAATATTTATAAATGCTTTACCTATGAGTATGAAAGTGCTTCACAAGAACAATGTTGGCATAGCTAAGAGATTAACTTAAAAAGGAAGCTTTTACATAGATCAACTATGTTACAGCTTTGGTACTTCCTGGTTGTGCAGATAGTTTATTGTTTCATAATGCCATGAACATAGTACTGTGAGCTGTGATTGGTGTACAGACAAGCCCTGTTCTACCGGTATATATGAATACAACAATACCTGTGCTGCCTCTTTTGAGTGGTATTCCTGGAAGGAGCAAAGCTCCAACATCTGGCTTCGTCCAGGACGCGGATTGTGGCCTACATCTGGCCTACATCTGACCTACATCTTGGCATAAAGCGCTCAAAGTTTGTTCTACGCCCACTAAATGTCCAGGCTCTGAAGTGTGGCCTACATCTGGCCTATATCTGGCCTACATCTTGGCACAAAGCGCTCAAAGTTTGTTGTACGCCCAGGGCCAAGCTTCGCGGGTACGCTTAATGAAATGAACTCATAAATAGCACCGCTCACTTCACACTAGGTGTGATCTTCTTCTTTTTATGCTTGCTCTTGTTTTGATAACAGGCTCTGGCATAATAGTGATAATAGATCCCCATGCATTTCTCAATATTGATTGATACAGTATGAAGTAAAGCTTGTTTTGCAGCTGCACTTGACCAGTCACACCACATTAAGAGCTTCAGCTAAGAGAATGTATTATATACATGTATTCCATAGTAATGTAAATGAAAAACAGAATCAAAATAACAAATGAAACAACAACAAGACCTAATTGAGAACATAAATCTAATCGAATCAAACCTGAGAGGAAATAAAACCACTTGCCCCGCCCCATGTGCTGCGTTTAAATGCAATCAAAATCATCTAAAGGCTATCGGTGCTTGTAATCACTTGGGGGGCCCCTCAGGAGCCATAAAACAGGCTTTTGGGGGCCTTCCCACTGCCGTGGCTTGCTTTGTGTCTCTATGAGACATCTAATTGGTAGCGGGAGCCCTCCGTGTGTCTTCCTTCTGCAATCCCTCATGAAGAATAGCTCTGTGGCTGTTCCCAATAAAAAAAAGGAGAGGTGAACCCTCAGACGGACACTGGCTGCAGGGGTACTGAGGCTGGGGGGATGGGGACGGGCGGGGAGGGGCTTTGGTTCCCCTTATTGTGTCTGACTCTAATCAGGGCCAGTCCAGAGGCTGCTGTGAGTGTAATAAAACATAGTAAGCATCCCCTGCTTGTCTCTGTCTCTATCTCTGTGGGCCCCCCTTCTTCCCTGTCGTCAGCTCGACATGATCACACGGGCACGGACGCCGGTGCACACGGACAAAATGTGAGTTTTTCTCCAAAGTCGGTGTTCCCAAGCTCGTTCCTGTTACTGTGTGCAGGTCCGCATGCTACGCTGGTCCCATCCCGTATCCAATATTGACTCATATACTGTCATTGTTACCGAGTCTCACAGATACACAGTAAGATCATGCAGACAAACAAAGACTATCCATAACCACAAGACACACGCCCATGACCGCGCACACACGCACGCACGCACGCACGCACGCACGCACGCACGCACGCACGCACGCACGCACGCACGCACGCACGCACGCACGCACACACACACACACACACACACACACACACACACACACACACACACACACACACAGCCTTTCAGAGGGCCACCTCTGTGAGTAGGTCCGCCTGCTGAGCAGACCCGGCCTGTGTCCAGAGGGCTGAATAGACCGGCGGGAACCTGGCTCCATACAGATAGTGTTATCACTTGCTCCATGGGGCGCCCAGCGCAGCTTTATACACACAAACTCGACAGGGAGCTCACTCAACAACGCACACGCACACACACACACACACACACACACACACACACACACACACACACACACACTAAGGAGGCCATGAACAAACATCACCATTTTGGACATACTGTACGTAGTGTAGCGTAAGTAAGGGCAGACAATAAACATGCATACAAACATCCCTGTGCCGTGAGTCTGCGTGGAGAGGAGGACTGGGGACGTCACATTTTCTCTTCTCAGTTTTTCTTGGTTGTGGCAGAACATTTCAATTCACACTACAGTGTAGCTTGCCGAAAATAACGGTTTTCCAACACTGTCGTAATGCTATGTAGCCTATGAATTAGGCTAGAGGCACAAAATAACCTATAAATGTCACTACTTAGGTGATCTTTTCCCGATGCATGCGGGGGCCTGCGGTCACACGCCTCTCGCTGTATTCCCTGCTGTTTTTAGGAATCTGAGTTATTCCCTCCATCCCAAAGGATCTTTCGCACATGACCCTGGCGCTGTGGGGAGTCACACGTAGAGGGACAGAGATAAGCTGCATTTCTAACGCTTTCTTTTTCTTTTTTAATTCCTGCCCCATTTTCAATTAAAAAGAGATTTGAGGTGGAAAACTGTGTTTTCATATGAGGGTGGGGGTTGGGGTTGAAATGAAATCCTGGAAACTGAAATAAGATACAGGGACCCTATTTTGCGATTTGACAATTTCGAGAGGCACAGTGACGAGTTTGGTATTTGGAGAGTCACGTGCGCCAATCTGGGAAGAGAGGCACTCTGGGGGGTGTGTCATTTGCAAATTAATAGCGCACTGCCGTTTTGGTGTCTAAGCAAGCATTTGTCCCTTCTGCCTGATAGGAGCAGGTCAACTGGCATATACAGCTGTAGTGTGGCTCATGTGTTGTTTTATTTCCATCACTTTAGTCGGCGGGGACACACCCAGATACGTGTCTCAAGAACTACACATTTTAACTAGTTCAACCCTATGTACTTCTTTGACCGGAGTCCCCAAGGGGTCTATAGGCCCCCTTCCTTTTTTCCTTCTACAGCAAATCTCTTTGCCAAAAATAGCTCACTACGTCAGTTGTAGATCTGCTATTATATTATTGAATTGGCAACAATTCAAAGCACAGAATCCCCAATTAAAGGCAACAAAATGGATTAAACGGTTTCCATTGTATAGTCTATATGCTGTCTGTTATTATTTTGGTAAGTTCTGCTTGATGCATTCCAACCCACATGCATGTGACAGTGGTTAAATGCTTGTTTCCAACAAAACTCTTGTACATTATGAAGCACAGAGAATGTTGAAGGCATTTCTCCATAATAGCTTTCTCCTTCATAAAAGGGTTACTGATTCATTAACTAGATCGATTATACTACCAGACACATCACTGGACATCATTGATTTTTTACACTGAGAAAGGCTTCTCGTTGCTCCACCTGTTAGATTTGTTGCTCATGACTCTGCACAAAATTACAATGTTCAGTGGTGACGCCACACTATACACAGAAAACCCAGAAGACATATTAACAAACTGGGTGCTTGTGGTGCAAAAGTGCTTCACAAAAAACAATGCTGGCAGAACATTCCAGTAGGTTCAAGATAGGGCTGGATGACATGGAAAAAATGTAACATCACAATATGTTTGACCAAATACCTTGATATCGATATTGTGATAATAATATCGTATTGTGACGATAATAATTATAATAACAGTATCAAATAGGGTTTTTGCAATTAAAACCAGGAAAAGACAACACTTACTGTATGTCATATCATGATATTATGTTATCTGAAATACCTGATGATATCTAGTCTCACATGACAATCTCAAAATAGTATTGATAGACCTGCATGGTGGGTGAGCTATATACAAGCGTACACTTAGCCTCAGCTTTGATGCTGACAATTAGGAGATTCTTTTGTCTATACGCCTTTCTCTCTATTGCAGCCTCTGGTTGGTCGGGGATTTCGCCCCTCCTGCACTCAAGGGCTGACTTTACAGGGCTGTACAGTTCCCCACTTTCTTTTAAGGGAGAGTGGGCAGTCCACTCCTTTCTTTTGAATTTCAGTTCTGTATTGTGAAATGTGAAAGGGAGGGAAGGTGAATCACAGGTGGAGGGTCTCACACGTCTTGATCAAGACCAGCAAGGAGTTCTGTAGGGAAGTGCATTTACCACTGCACCATTAAATGCTGGCCAGGTGGTGGGGAGAGGTGTGGCCCCCTTATCACTGTAACTTCACTGGCCCCCCTATACGGTATCCACACACTTGAGTTGAAAATCTGACCGGAAAAATACAGCTCAACCCTCATCTCCCTCACCTTTGCCTTTTAAAATGCTGTGCACCTGCACAACAGGAGTTTGCATGTGTCACCACGACGGACTTCAGCATCAAATATAATTATCACAGGCAGGTGGGAAGCTCCATGCCCCCGGCATGTCCATACCTGCCCTGTTCTTCACCTCTCTCTCTCTCTCTGTCTCTCTCTCCTCCATGATTATTCCCTCTAACGATGTCCCCACCTTTAGCTCTGACCAATGATCACGCTGACCTCAGATATTTAACTGGCAAAGCAACAGTTATGCATATTTGTTCAGTGGATAGAGAAGACTGAGAAGACCCAGACAAGTCCCTACCTGATGGAAATGATATCTATAACCCGTTATCTCTTACTGATACACCCACCAAATCCTTAGACAAACAATAACCATGCACCATAAAGTTCCCAATGTTTATTCACTCTGAGAGTGTACACATTTGGTTTCATTTGTACACTCTCTGAGTTAAATGAACAATGGTCATTTTACTGTGTGCTCAGTATATACCATATATATATATATAATGTTTCATAGGTTATTGCTGAGATTTCACAGGTAAACAAGGGATAAAGCAATGTTGTTTTTTTTTTCAATGTCAACATTTATTGCATCGAGGCGAGGTTTGCATTTTTTGAACAGCATTAAAAAAGTACAAATGAAAAACAACAGGATAAGATCAAAGAGTTTGTATCAAATTCGATGTTTTATACAAATGAGAATATCACATTCTTTAGCTGGATTCGTTCGTATACCTGTATAATCTGTTTCCGCATCCAATTCCAACCAATGTATAGGTCTAAATTGACATATACATATCTCAAATTCCATATTTGTGTGAGATAAAAACATACAAATAAAAAATTACATACACCGAAGTAATAAACCAAGATAAAAAGAAATCCATCACCCAGTGATAGAATCTAGAACTGCTTGTCTCAGAATAGACCCCACTTCTGTTTCTAGACAGCAAAATCCAGAGTGTTAATATACAGGTAAATATTTACACTCTCAGAGTTAAATTAATACTCTGGATTTTTGCTGTGTATCAATCAACCAAAAGATATAAATCAACTTAATTTTCCTTGTCAGTTGTTTGGCGGAATATGTTCAACAAATATCCTAAATGTTTAGCAATTTTGTTAAATTGTGTGTGTGTGTGTGTGTGTGTGTGTGTGTGTGTGTGTGTGTGTGTGTGTGTGTGTGTGTGTGTGTGTGTGTGTGCGCGCGCGCGTGCATGTGTGTGAGTTTTTATTGTCAAAGTTGAATTATTGCAGTGTTAAGTTCATGGCTAAATATAAATATATACTGTATATATATATTTTCTTTCTTTAAGGAGATATATGCATCCTTGCAGTGTGGTCACTGTGCTTTAGGAAGAAAAAAACATCTAGATTTATCACATGTATCATAAAAAAAGAGAATAATTAATAAGTAATTAATTCAGAGCAGGCTGGCTGGATTTCCTAATAAAACTTTGCTGCCTATCAAAGTGCATAATATTGTATTTTCAGCTTTGCCTTGCAATACATGACTGTACAGTAGGCAAATACCAGAGGTTTATGCCCAGCTTATATATAGCGAATATGAAACTATTTGACAAAGTCATAAATGACCAATTGTTCTCAAAACTACAAATTGACAGTTTTGTCTTGTGGCTCAAACACATCTGCGCTTGCCATAACATGTCATAACATAACTTAGGTTGCCATGATATTTCATTACATGCTGGCAGAAAGACAGTTTGATGCTAATGTAGCAAAGTCAGTCTGCACATCTTTTGAGTCACAACATTAAAATATGTGTTGTTTGTATAGAGACTGCGATCACAAGGAGGGGAGTTCAGTTTGAATTAGTCTTTTTTTGTTGCAATTCAGTCCTCCAGAAAAGCCCCCAACAGAATTCGGGATCATTTGATCGTAACTCCATAGCATCAATGATCTGCCGCTCATTGACTGTATATTGATATGGCGACCACTTTGCTCTTACGTCATACCTCCCTTCATACAAACATCCTTCATTTCTAACATGAGGATAACAATAAGGATTTGGTCCATTCGTCATAAAGGTCATGGTAATCTGACGCCAAATATCACTTGGAGTCGGGGATGAGGAAGGCGGGGTTCATTTGGGTCAAAGGTCACAGGTAGGCCTCCACTCGTTCCCATGGTTGCATCTCTGTGAAGAAGCCCTCGCACAGGCCGAAGCCCTGATCCAACGTCAGCGGGATCATCTGCTCCTCCTCCTTTATCTCCCCCCAAGGGTGCACCACCACCTCCTCAGGCTGCTCTAGGAACAGCGAGGACACCTCCTCGAATTGGTGCAGCGGGTGGTGGTGGTGGTGGTGGTGTTGTTGTTGATGGTGGTGGAGGTGGGGCTGCAGTAACTGATCGTGGTGTGGGTGCTGCTGCTGCTGTGGCATCTGGAGGTCTCCCATTGTGGCGTGGCACTCCACGGCCGCGCCGGACAGCTCCATGTAACCGTAGGACTGCTGGTGGTGACTGGAGACCTGGCTCTGGAGATCGACACCTTCACTTCCGTTAGCGCCGCACCATCTCCCCTGCAGGCCCAGCTCCATGGACGTCCCGTGGCCGTGGTGGACGGCGGAGGAGGACACCTCCATCTCGCAGCCCAGGGAGACCAGCGCCGTGTTGATGTCCAGGTCCTCGAAGTTGCTGCAGTTCCCCCCGAGGACGTCGTCGAAGACGGACGCCAGGTCGAAGTCGCCGCGCAGCATGTCTGCGCCGTGGGCCTCCGTCGCCAGCAGGGGGGATTTGGGCGTCATCCGCGCCGCCTTGCTGTGGTTTCTGTCGCTGTTGCCTTTGGTAGAGAGGTATTTGCGTTTGGTGCTGCTCATCCCGACTTCGCCTTGGTAAAGGCATCCGCTTTGGGACCGGTGGTAGCCCACTGTGTCATGGCCTTGCAGCAGCTTGCTCTGTCTGTGGCCATTGCTGCTGCTGCTGTTGTAGTGGTTGGCTGACATCCTCCTGCGCTTGAAGATGCCATTGACAAACATGTCGGCGTACTGGGGGTCGATCTGCCAGAAGCCTCCTTTGCCGGGCTCGTCTTTCTGCCTGGGCACCTTCATGAAGCACTTGTTGAGTGACAGGTTGTGGCGAATTGAGTTCTGTTGAAAAGGCAATAAAATAAAATTAAATTAATGTGACATAGGTTTTGGTTTCTCCAATACATTTTAAATAGATGCATATGAAATATGCTCTGTCCACCTCACTCATTCTCTATTCGCTAAGAATCTCTTTCTGCGTATCTTTCTTTGTGCTTGACTACGTGTAGATCTGTGTGTGTGTGCGCGTGCACGTGTGTGTGTGTGTGTGTGTGTGTGTGTGCGCATGCATGGGTGTGTGCATGTGTGTGTGCGTGTGTCAGACTGTCTTTGTCTTTGTAAGGGAGAGACAGGGGTATTGTTGTTGTTTGTATAGGAAAGCAAATGTACCTAATGAGGCTTTCTAGTAACACACGGCTCTGTGCATTTCAAACATGATCAGCTGTGCTTAGCTGCTAGCCCTCTCAGGAACCCTCATTAACACACACGTGCGCGTGTATGCACAGGCACGCACGCACGCACACACACACACACACACACACACACACACACACACACACACACACACACACACACACACACACACACACACAGCTTTCTCCACCCCCACACACTCACACAGTACATAATTCCCCTCAGACTAAACCCTGTAAGAGCACTCTCTTGGAAGATGGAAATTTCAGAGACAATCTGACAATACCATTGTTTCATGCAGGCAGCTGCTGAATGAAATGTACAGAATTGTCCTTTACTGTACTTATGTCATAGTATATCATATATATCCTACTTAATTGTTTGTTTGTTTGTTGGTGTTTTTTCTTTTGTCTAGCCTACTGCTGCTGCCCCAAATAGAGGGACTGCTCATGCTCAATGGAGAGACACAGGTGTCCATAGTCAGCCCTGTTGATCTACAGTGTATGTGCCTTATTAATAATGGAAAGAGACTGCATGGGAGAGAGAAGGACGGGTCTCACTTACCTGCCAGCTGGGCTCTGCGTGTCTGTAATAACAGAAATTCTCCGTAATCCAGTTATAGATGGTGGAGAGAGTCACTTTGGGCTGCTTGCTGGCCTGCATGGCCATGCAGATGAGCGAGGCGTAGGAGTAAGGCGGCTTGACTTTGGGGTTGGTCTTGTAGTCGACCTCCGCGGGCGGACTGGGCTGGAGGGGAAGGTGCGGGTGGTGGTGGTGGTGGTGGTGGTACCCGCTGCTCCCGGTAACCCGCCCGTAGCCCGCGAGCGTCCGCGCCGGGTCCGCGGAGGAGTCGCTGCCGGAGGTGACGGGGCTCCCGAGGTACAGAGGCATCCCGGTGGCCGCCGTGTCCCCGGCCGGCGGGCTGGACGGAGAGTCGCTGCCGCCGCCCTGCGGGAACCCGAGACGCCGGAGGCAGAGCAGCTGCTGCTGCGAGGAGGAGGAGGAGGTCGGGCAGCCGTTCCACCTCTCCTCCGGGTCCGCGCTGAGGATGCAGAAGTTCTGCAGCCAGTTGAGGCTCGTCAGGCTGTCGTCCAGGTGGGCCGAGTCGTCGCCTGTTCCCCCGGCCTGGTCCTCCGGGTAGACCGATAGCCATTTCTCTTTAAACTTGGCGGCGATGTCGGGGCTCATCAGGACCGGCATACTGGTCGGGATGCGCGCGGGCGCAGAGGACGCAGTCAAGAGAGACCGAAGACGATGGGAAAGGCTATGTTCAGATCAGCATCCAAAAGTTTAGCTGTGTAGCAGTCAGTATTGGTCTAGCTCTAGCCTATATGAGGAGAAAGGGGGATTACAATTAATGAATTGCATTCAATTTAGATATAGGCCTATAGGCATCAGAGACTATAATAGCATAAAAGCACAAATAATAAATGGCTAAACACTCATTAGAACGATACATATCGTAATATGTAGGCCTATAATCTATAATTCCGTACCTGATGTGTCCTGCTTTGAGGATGATGCTGGTGAGAGGAGCGTCCACCTGTTGCAGTCAGCGGTGTGTCTGAGCTCTGCTCTCCAAGGACAGCCTGCAGCGCATCTATTATCTGCGCAACAAGTGCAGCGCTGGGGTAGGGCAAGGAGCAGTGGGCCTTTATAGTCCAATAACTCATAGAGAGAAAGGAAATGCCACCGATCACACGAAATCCACTCAGGAGGACATGCAGGATTAGTCCGTGTATCCAAACGGAAACAACTCTCTAGTTGTGGAATGAACGATGTAAGGCCTACTTGTGTTTAAACTAGAATAAGAACGTTGCGGCGATTCCACGAGCCCTGTAAATGTCTAGGGTGTCTCTGATTGGTCGGTTACTCACCCCTCCTCTAATCATCCAGGTCTCTCTCGCTCTCTCTCCCCCCCCCGTCTCGCTATCCCTCCCTCCCTCCTATGCCCCCCTCCCTCAATCCATCCACCCTCTC
Source organism: Nannobrachium achirus (assembly GCF_963921795.1). Lineage (NCBI taxonomy): Eukaryota > Metazoa > Chordata > Actinopteri > Myctophiformes > Myctophidae > Nannobrachium > Nannobrachium achirus. The sequence goes on along the minus strand of NC_137825.1, from coordinate 35,587,693 downwards.
TCAATCTGTCGCACGCGCGCACATGTGGGTGAAGGGGGGACCATTATGACGGGAGGCTGTCAACTGTCAGCTCAGTTCTGAGGCAAATGACTGTTGATGAATGAATGAATGAATGAATGAGTAAATGACTGAATGGATGAATGAAAGAATGGACCACAATAGCAGTACAATAACGACAATAAGAACAGTTAGGTAGCCTAGTAGTTTTCACCCACCCACGCCTCTCCTCTCCTTTCTTCTCCATGGCAGAACCACTAGAGAAACAGGTTGAAATGTGAGCGAGGTGGCACACGACTCCCCCTCCCTCCCTCCGAGAAAGCCGCGCCACAGGTCCCGCCATGGTCCCGCCGCGTAGCGCCTGGACCACAGAAAAGAATGCCTGCATGAGTGCACGTAGCCTATTGAGTGGTGGAAAAAGTGCTCACATTCTTGTAAAAGTATCAATAGGCTGTACTGCAATGCAATGTGGAAATACGCATGTAGTAGCCTACTTGAGTAAAAGTACAAAAGTAGACATATCTGTATCAAAATGTGCATAATGTGAAATGTGAAGTGGGTAATGCATGTTTTGTCATAATAATCAAAACCTACAAAGTAGCTAGTCTATCTGAAGTTTTCAAATAGGCCTAATTGTAGTAGAGTAAAAGTATACATTTTGCCTCTGACTGAGATACATAGCCTACGAGTAAAATTATTGAACATTGTAAATAGGCCTACTCCAGCAAAGTAGGCCTACTTATATCTCAAAATTGTACTTAAGTGCAGTAGCCACCTGCCCTTAAGCTTACTAGGATCTCCTTTTAGTTGACCTTGTACCAGTGAACTGTACTGTCATGAAACTGTACCTTTTCCAATGCAAACTTCTAATAACGTCTTCAATCAATCAGTACATTTACTCAAGTAGGCTACTAGCTACTTAAGCCTAGACCTACACTTTTGACAGACTTTTGGTTCACTTTGAGTAGGCCTATTTCCATTTTTACTACTGTTCGTAGCCTAATCTGAGCCTGAGGAGTAGGCCTAAGGCTATATGGGTTCATCTATTCTAGGCTGTCTTCACAGCTTTGATAGTAGGCCTACTGCTGGGTATAGGCCTATAAATGACTGTCCATGCAAACTCAACCCTATAAGGGTAAATAAAGGCCCATTCTCACTGGGCCAGATAACAGATAAAAAAAATCTCTTTCTCCAGATATTTTTTCCATTCAAAGTGGATGGTAGATATAGATAAAAAAATCTCTGCCACAGATATTTCTTTTATCTGTGGCAGAGATTTTTTTTATCTGTATCTACGATCCACTTTGAATGGAAAAATATCTGGAGAAAGAGATTTTTTTATCTGTTATCTGGCCCAGTGGAAATGGGCCTTTATAGCCAAAACCCACTGAGCCACACAGCATTGAATAAAATGCCCAAGAATAGAATAGACTAGAATCTATTCCATTCAATATGCATAGGCTACTGTTTTAACATGTCAAGTTGTATCCTATATGAAGTTTGAATTGTTCTTGAATCTTGAATCTCCGATTTTTAATGATACGCTGCCACCCAGTGGATAGATTATGTACTGTAATTATAGCATCCTACTAAAATTGTTAAGCACAAAGTAACAGTCGACTAGGCTACTGCAACTATGGCAGTTGATGTTGAAGTAGTGGTTCTGGTGGTTGCATAGTTCAGAACCACTCAAACACTGTCAGTGAACACCGTCTCACTGCCATGTCCTACTGTTTTTCTTGAAATAAAAATGTGAAGGAGAGCAGAGCAGAGTACCAATTTCAAAATCAATTTAACAAGTATAATGTGTCACTGAAAGCAAACTTACATAAACAACTCACGATTAAGCACATCTGAAATTGTGGTTCAAATGTATTTTAGTATTTGTCATAATTACTCCAAATGTGTCTAAAGGCTATGTTGAACTTTGATAGAACTTCAGCCATACCATTCTCTCATCATAACGCCTAAGATTTGAACCCAGGTCCCCCGCATGAAAGTCTAACACCTTAACCATCAGCCCAAAGAAATATCCCTATGGACTGAGGGGGATACTAGAGTTTATGAGGCCATCAAACGGTGCGGAGGCATGACTCACTGTGCTACATAGATACACACGCGTTGACAAGTGGTTCTCACACTTTTTCATGCCAAGGACCCCCAAATTGACACTTTTAGCCCGTGGACCCCCATTTGAAAAGATATGCCAGGGACCCCTATAAGAGAAGATTTTTACAGCTCTATAGCAGTGATTCTCAAACATTATCAAGGACCCACAGTTTAACAAACTCAGGCTATTTGCTATATCAGTGGTTATCAAAGTTTTCCATGCCAAGGACCTCCAAAATTACATGTATCTGGCCCTGTCTCAAAATATTTTGTTCCATGGACAGTCATACTATTGGTTTCATCTGCGTCTTATGCTGTATACACTTTTACCTCAGACTTTGAAATACTCATACCTAAAATAATAATTCATTTGTTTGTGTTGATTATGAACAGCAGAAACCCATTGTAGTTGTAAGTTAACCCATATGGTATTTTGTCAGTTAATCTCAGACAATATCTAAGGTTTGGATAGATGGACATTCATCACCATTACAAAGTCATAGAATTTAGAGCAGGAGTCTTTTTCAGGCCAAGGACCCCTTAGCTGAGAGAGATGAAGCCGGGACCCCCACTTCATATTAACTACTTAACCCCTCAATATGTTGTAAACTTGACCTCGTCTGACTTGGTCTGCTCTTTTCCCACTCTTCGCAGAAAATAGCTGATCTACAAGCTCACAAGATCTGCTACTTTAGGCTAATGTTCCCACAAGAACAGGGATGGGAGGGTTCAAGTGGTCAATGTAAAAAAAAGAAGAAAAAAGAAATATCCCTATCACACACAAAATACTGTTAATCACACAATTTAATTTGTTATTTACATAGATATATTTACATATGAGACCTTTGCTAATTTCACTGTTAGTTGATATTGTCAGGGTGTCCTAATTTGGTCACACTATAAAGTGCTGGATGGGGAGGAAAAAAACAAACAAAAAAAAACATCAGTATTCAACTGGGACGTTGTCCAGTAGTCGAGGAGCAGCCAGGTTGTTCACAGCAGGAGACTGCCGTTCAGGGAGGAGAGAGATGTTCATCAGCTTGCTCCCGGAGTACTTTCTTTTGACCACCTAGAGGAGAGGGAACATGAACTTTAGTATTCATACCATGCCCATCACATAGCCATGCCCAACTAACCTTGCATCACGAGCGCAAAGGAAAGCCTAGTATTCGTTCTAAAACTAGCCATGTGCTCCAGTATAGAAAAAAAGGGAGGAAAAAAATAATTGTTGTTCCGGTAGTTGGTTGGTTCCGGTTGGCGTTGCATTGTTTTTGTTCCCCATATAATGCAAATCAATTAGTTTAGTCTTGCTAGTCGCGCAACACTAGAGAGTGGCAGAGTTTCTTTTTTGTCTGTGTTTTCATTTACTGTACTCTCGTAAAGTTATCAAACAGTTTCAAGTATACAATCAGTCAATCAACTTCCAAAAGCCTTTGTTTTCCAACTTACCTGGAGCTCTGTTTTCCACTCGTTGACGACCTCTACATTCTTAGCGATGTGCTGCATGATTGGCTGTAGGTGAGCCTCGTCATTATGTGGTGTAGTACTGCTCTGTAGGAGTCTGTAACACACAAAGCAAAAACAACTAGAACCAAAAGACAAAGTGTCCAGCTAGCCATCTGTACTAATATAAGCCAACATATCCCTGTCCCTCCATTGGTTCTAGTCAACTCACCCATGACAGGCCATCCAGCAGCAGCTGGGAGAGAAACAGGAAAGCAGCAGCGAAAACCATGTCATGGTCGAGGAGTGTCAGCTCCATCAGATAGTTGGCCAGCGTGTGCATCTCCATAGTAGACTGGAACAAACAAACAAACACAATTTAAAATGCTGCTTGCAAATACCATTCCAAATACTCTGCTACATCCTTTATTTTAACCACAGACAGGTTCACTGAACCTGTGTTCACTGTCAGCCCAAATCTGACTATTATTATTACTAGTTATTATATCCAGAATGGAAATAATTAGCGTCATGATATGATTTGGTGGATTGAAATGTGATTTAAAATCTGATTACTAAATTTGTTTCAATTTACAATTTAGCTATTTCGCAGACGCTCTTAATCCAGAGCAATTTACAGTAAGCAAGGACAGCACATCAATTGCATAGAAATAATAATCTAGTATCATAGGTAAACAAAGAACCTATCGTGAGTCTAACAGTAGCAAATAAAAATACAAATACTCTCACCAGGTCACCAGTCCACCACCCTCAGAATGGAAATAATCAGGTTTGTTTCATTGAAACCTAAACAGCATAAAATCTCATAGAATTTCCTTATCACATAGGTGGATTGAAATGTGATTTCAATCTGATACTAAATGTATGGCTCAGTCTGGACACACAATTAAGCCTAATTAGTATTTTTCCCCCACAACCGTGGCAAAAAAACAAAAACATGTTTCATCGCTATGTGCTGAGTGCTTGTTGTAGATCTGCTATGCGCCGATGTCTGAATACGGAAATCCAAATTCAATCACTTGCAAATAACAGTGTGGACACTGGACAGTCAGTCATAAAGATCAGATTGAAGAAACAAACAAGATTTGCCTGCAGTGTGAATAAAGCCTTAGTGCCCCAGTTCAAAATTGAGGGACCTCAGCATCACCTGTTCCATCTGTGTAATCTGAGTGTCTGTGATGTCAGCAAAGTCCTGGACCACTGGTGTGTCTCCGCCCCACGACTGCAGCATGGCAGTGACATCAAAAAGCTGGAGCTTCTTTCGTGAAACCGGCTGAACCTGTAATACATCAACATCATCGTATTAATAAAAGCGGAATAAAACACAAGAGCAGATCAAATGGCAAAAACACATGTATAAATTGCCCTTATTGCAGAAAACGGTCAGATACAGCATCTCCTGGAGCAGCTGGAATCTGGAACAAGCAGAATCAGCCAGCTAATTAGGAGAGCTCGCATGTCCTTTTGAAGATTGGTCACTCCAGTCCTTAAAAACTAAGACAAAAAGATTAAATACATTCTTAAGGGTTAAACTATAGCTAATTTATATCTTGTAGTTTAAATGTAAACATTCAATACTATGGTGCAGACTAGCCAACTCACTCGGGACTGCTGGATCTAAAAAATAAGCCACACACACACCACAAAACAAAAGATTCCAAAGAGCTCAATGCTCGTTGCTTGCAGACAAGAACAGATATTCAAGCTAACAAAGTGTCTTGTTATAAGCACTAGCCCTTACCCGTTCAAAGATATGAGCTCCGAAATGATGTGCAGTGTGTGGATTATGGGATGTGCACTGTGCACACAGTATATGAGGGATGGAAAGTAACTTTAACTGGTGCTTGCATGCTAATATGTAGGAGCATCAATGTAAGAAATACCCGTTCCATTTAACGGCTACAGAGATACTGTGTACCGATCTGCATGATTTTGGACAACATCTGTAACAGGGCCAGATATAGATACACCATAAAAATGCAATTATACAGCATACGATTTGTGAAAGGGACAAACGGGCTTCACAGTTATGTCAGGTGTGTTCATATGCTGATGGTGATGCGATTTCAGATCAATTGCTCCAGCCACTGAGGAGAAACGCGGTTTCAGACAGACAGACACTCAGACAGACAGACAGACATTCGGAAAATTATATGTTAGATGGAAGGTCAGTTCGGCACCATATAATGTATATTTCTATTATATTAGATATTATCATTGTTCATCATTATTTGTTGCATTGCTAAAACATCACAATACTTCTCTGCTCTATTGATGAATTGGTTTTGTGAAATCTTGGGATAATCACACCTAGTCAAATAGAAAATAAGGGTTATGCAATTATCTTGCAGTGTGGTTCATTTACAAGTACATTTACTCAAGTATACAATTGAGGTATTTCCATTACTTTTACTTCTACTACTCCATTACACATAAGAGGCAAATATTGTACTTCTCCATTACAATTCTTTGACTACTACTAGTTACTTTGTAGATTTTGATTACTATTACAAAACATACAATAACCACTTCAGCTACATGTCGGCCATTTGAAAATAGCAGATCAGAAGCTCACAACAAAAGATTTGTATTGAAAACTTGCGAAGACATTTTGCATAATTAATACTTTCTACTGGGTGCTTTAAATACATTTTGATACAAATATTTTTGAATTACGGACTTTTACTAAACAGAGTAGCCTATTTCTACATTGCAGTAGCCTATTGATTAGCCCTGAATACAGGACTCTCATATACATGAGAGTCCTGGTGCCGCCTCAACATGAGGAGTAGTCTAGTGGGCAATCGAGCCCTTAACGGTTTGAGCTAGGAACGTCAGATTTCAAAAATAAACTGCTTACCCAAGCCAACTTTGCTAACGATTTGACGCCGCACAACGTTCATTACACGCCGCTCCCCGGTTGTTGAATAAAACTGTCCACTAGAGGCGGACGTCCTATGTTAAGCAAAATAATTTCGGACAAAAATGCTTTTTATTCAACAATCCGGTAGTAGTTACGAAGCCGTGGTGAATGCAATCGTTATATTTATGCCCAGGCCGTAAGGCCTGGGCAAGCGCACGATAAACGCAATGATAATTGGGTTTTGGTGCACCTCGCGCGGTCCAAGTGACTACAACCGAGCGCTCCCTACGTCCGGTTCAGCCAATCACAGGGGGCTTGGGGGAGACCGGAACCAGACCGGAACAGGGACAGCCTTGGGCATACGGGATGGTGTTTTTTACTGGTGTTTCAGTCCGAGTGTGGGGAAAGGGTGCGTTCGGAAATGCGCACCGGACTGCGCGGGCGTTTATCGTGGGCTTGCCCAGGCCTTACGGCCTGGGCATAAATATAACGATTGCATTCACCACGGCTTCGTAACTCGCGCGGCGCTCCGCCGGCCGCGCGGCCCTGGCCCGCTCTTCGCGGCCACTCGCGCCTGCGGCGCTCGGGGGCGAAGAGCAGGACCAAGGTCCGCTGGCCTTCGCGCCGCTTGCAATGTCGTGGACAATAAAACGAGCGCACCCTTTCATACACTCTGACTGAATCACCAGTAAAAAACACTCTCTCTGGGCATACGCCAGACGCGGTCAGACAGTTGACAACAAACCGTGAACGACACGCTGTTTCCGGTATCAACATTTCAAACACCGCCCCCCTCGTCTGATTGGCCAGTCTTCATGACGCAGAGTTGTTTACTTGCGCGACCAATGAGCGGCGCGCGTTCCACCCGCACGTGCGAACCGTCGGCCAATCGGAGGCGAGGGAGCGGCTATTTAACTTTGTGACATTTCTAACAGCGTGTCATTCTGCGTTGGAGTGTTGAGGAGACAAGTTCAGACAACATCACCGGATCATCACCAGTGGTTTATCATCAGTTGCTTTCAGAATCCAACGCATTTTATCGACATTTGTTTTCTGAATCAAATGATTTTGACTGTTTTGAGGATACAACGGCCCTGCATTTCAAGAGTTTTATTGTCAGTTGCTTTCAAAATTCGATGGATTCATCATTCATCATCGACTCTTCGGTGGAGTTCAGCGTTAACGGTGAGTAGGCTACATTGATTATAAGGACAAATAACTAGAAAGGCTGTAATTCTCCCGTTTAGGGAGAGGAGATGCTAATGCTAAACGTTAGCATTATGGGTGTTTGGCTAATGCTTAGCCTTGGATTAAGACTATTGTAGAACATGTTGTGATATGAAAATGTAAACATTGATAAAATATATGATAGTCTTGATCCAAGGCTAGGTGTTGGTGTCGCTCACCGAACTGTCCTCATAACGGACGCTTTTTTAAGCTTGAATATCTGTTCTCTGGTCGGCAAGCGTCTTGTTTCGTGGTGCTGTTGTGCCTATTTCACGTTGTTGTGTCCGTTTTGGTTGCTGTTTTGTTCATGTTAGCTGGTTGTTCGTTGTGTATTTTGAATCTTGAACGTTAGAGAAGCGTGTTTTGAATCTTTTGAACATTAATAGTGAAGTGCATTTTGAATGTTTTGATTCAACGTTGTTGAAGTAAATTTGGAACCTTCTAAACGTAAAGTGTATATTGACCGTTGGTTGATTTTGTATGACCTAAGTTTGTTTTTAAAACGGTTGTTTTGCTATTGTGGCTTATTTCACATTGTGTCAATTCCGTTTTGGTTGCTGTTTGTTAGCTGGTTGTTCGTTGTGTATTTTGAATCTTGAACGTTATAGTGAAGCGTGTTTTGAACTTTTGATTGAACATTTTGAATGTTTTGATTCAACGTTGTTGAAGTCAATTTGGAACCTTCTAAACGTAAAATGCATTTTGACCGTTGGTTGATTTTGTATGAGCTAAACACGTTTTTAAAACGGTTGTTTGTAAGTCTGCATGGATTTAAATGAGAAGCCACCAAAGCGAGCTGGCAGTTCCAAGAAAAACAAAGAAGAGTTGGAGAGAGCAGTCTGCATTCTGAGCTTTCCTACAGCCACAACATGATCTAACAATAACACCAAGGCAATTAACAGTGGTAGAAAAAGTACTTGCATGTTTTACGTTTTACGTACAGTATCAATATTGCAATGTAGAAATACTCTGGTACAAGTAAAAGTCTGGAATTCAAAATTTACTTGATTAAAGGTGTCAAAGTGAAGTAGCCTACTCATTATGCAGAATGTCCTATTTAGAGTTTTCAAATGTATACAAATCTTTTGAAAATGGCAGATCTACAATGGAGTAAAAGTACAATATTTGCCTCTGAAATGTATTGGAATAGGAGAAAGTACTGAAAATTAAAAGTACCTCTAAATTGTACTTAAGTACAGTACTCGAGTAAAAGTACTTAGTTACTTTACAGCACTGGAACCACTGCTTTCTAAACCTTCCCATTGTTAATAACAGTCCTTTATTGTATTCTGTTTTTTGAATGTTGAAAACTGAACAGATGAGGAAACGTTCACACATGGGCACACATGGGGAAGGCTAACAGCTGTGGTCCAAAGAGAGCTGGCATCTTTCCTTGATGTTCAACTTTGCCAAAAAGGCGGTGAACACCAAGGTAATTATCTTTAATGATTCTAAACCTGTCTAAACGCTAGGACCCCTAGTTTGATATTGATAACATTTTCTTTTCCCCAAAAAACATGGCAACATCTTCAGTGTTAATTTAACCCATTAAAACCTTAGGGCAATTCTATAAATGCATTTTGTCTGGATTTTTTTTAATTCTTTTTAACAACACAATGTGACCAGGTGTCTTGTCTTGCTGCAGAGTTTATTTTTTAATTATTCTAATGTTAGACTGATGAGCAAGTTCTTGGTTTAACTATGATCATAGATTACTATTTCTATGCGTTTGATGTATTACTTGTCCTTGTGTTGTCAATGTTTTCTATCACTCTGGATTAAGAGTGTTTGCTAAATGCCTAAAATTGTAAATTGTAATGAGCTGTTTTGTTTGTACAGGCACAGCATGCTGTGCGACCCGGGTATTTGAAGGGCAGCAACATAACGTCACACATGCAAGTTCTCCTAATAAGCTGGCTGATCCTGCTTCATTTCAGATTCCAGCTGCTCAAGGAGAAGCTGTATCTGACTGTTGCAATCTTCGATAGTTTTCTGCAAGTAAGGGCAACTTATACATGTGTTTTTACAACTTGATCTGCTCTCGTGTTCCGGGGCCTGGGCGCGTCGGAGTGGGGCTCGCTCCAGAACCTCGATGACGCCTGCCCTCCTCAACATCCAGGAAACTGTCGCGTTTCCTTTCTCCTGACATACAGGGTCCGCTCCAGAACTGGGCTATGGAGACGTGTTCCGTGGCCTGGGCGTGTCGGACTGGGGCCTGATCCAGAACCGGGCCATGGAGACGTGTTCAGGGGCCTGGGCATGTCGAAGTGTGGCCTGCTCCAGAACCGGACCTTGGAATGACGGGTTTCCTCTCAATATTCAGGGAACCTCGACGACACTGTTGTTCTATTCTGCATTTAATTTCTTCACTTGCGATATCATTGTTTTCTCTCTACATACTGGGAACCTCGACGACGCCTGCCCTCCTCAACATCCAGGAAACTGTTGCATTTCCTTCCTCTCGACATTCCTTCCTCTCGACACCGGGCATTGGAGACGTGTTCCGGGGCCTGAGCGTGTCGGAGTGGGGCCTGCTCCAGAACGCGTGTTGGAGATGGGCTAGCTCACGAACCGGGCCATGGAGACCTGTTCTAGGGCCTGGGCGTGTCGGAGTGGGGCCTGCTCCAGAACCGGGCCTTGGAATGACAAGTCTCCTCTCAATATTAAGGGAACCTTGACGACACTGTTGTTCTACTCTGCATTTAATTTCTTTCCTTGCGATGTCATTGTTTTCTCTCTACAACTTGGAACCTCGATGACGCCTGCCCTCCTCAACATCCAGGAAACTGTCACGTTTCTTTTCTCCTAACATACAGGGTCCGCTCCAGAACTGGGCCATGGAGACGTGTTCCGTGGCCTGGGCGTGTCGGAGTGGGGCCTGCTCCAGAACCGGGCCATGGAGACGTGTTCCGAGGCCTGGGCGTGTCGGAGTGGGGCCTGCTCCAGAACCGGGCCTTGGAACCTCGACGACACTGTTCTATTCTGCATTTGATTTCTTCACTTGCGATATCATTGTTTTCTCTCTACATACTGGGAACCTCGACGACGCCTGCCCTCCTCAACATCCAGGAAACTGTTGCATTTCCTTCCTCTCGACATACAGGGTCTGCTCCAGAACCGGGCCATGGAGACGTGTTCCAGGGCCTGGGTGTGTCGGAGTGGGGCCTGCTCCAGAACCGGGCCTTGGAACCTCGACGAAACTGTTGTTCTATTCTGCATTTGATTTCTTCTCTTGCGATATCATTGTTTTCTCTCTACATACTGGGAACCTCGACGACGCCTGCCCTCCTCAACATCCAGGAAACTGTTGCATTTCCTTCCTCTCGACGTACAGGGTCTGCTCCAGAACCGGCCCATGGAGACGTGTTCCGGGGCCTGGGCGTGTCGGAGTGGGGCTCGCTCCAGAACCGGGCCATGGAGACGTGTTCCGGGGCCTGGGCGTGTCGGAGTGGGGCCTGCTCCAGAACTGGGCCTTGGAATGACAAGTCTCCTCTCAATATTCAGAGAACCTTGACGACACTGTTGTTCTACTCTGCATTTAATTTCTTCCCTTGCGATGTCATTGTTTTCTCTCTACAACTTGGAACCTCAATGACGCCTGCCCTCCTCAACATCCAGGAAACTGTTGCATTTCCTTCCTCTCAACGTACAGGGTCTGCTCCAGAACCGGCCCATGGAGACGTGTTCCGGGGCCTGGGCGTGTCGGAGTGGGGCCTGCTCCAGAACCGGGCCTTGGAACCTCGACGACACTGTTGTTCTATTCTGCATTTGATTTCTTCTCTTGCGATATCATTGTTTTCTCTCTACATACTGGGAACCTTGACGACGCCTGCCCTCCTCAACATCCAGGAAACTGTTGCATTTCCTTCCTCTCGACGTACAGGGTCTGCTCCAGAACCGGGCCATGGAGACGTGTTCCGGGGCCTGGGCGTGTCGGAGTGGGGCTCACTCCAGAACCGGGCCATGGAGACGTGTTCCCGGGCCTGGGCATGTCGGAGTTGGGCCTGCTCCAGAACCGGGCCATGGAGACGTGTTCTCGGGCCTGGGCATGTCGGAGTGGGGCCTGCTCCAGAACCGGGCCTTGGAACCTCGACGACACTGTTGTTCTATTCTGCATTTGATTTCTTCTCTTGCGATATCATTGTTTTCTCTCTACATACTGGGAACCTCGACGACGCCTGCCCTCCTCAACATCCAGGAAACTGTTGCATTTCCTTCCTCTCGACATACAGGGTCTGCTCCAGAACCGGGCCATGGAGACGTGTTCCGGGGCCTGGGCGTGTTGGAGTGGGGCTCGCTCCAGAACCGGCCATGGAGACGTGTTCCGGGGCCTGGGCGGTTCGGAGTGGGGCCTGCTCCAGAACTGGGCCTTGGAATGACAAGTCTCCTCTCAATATTCAGGGAACCTTGACGACACTGTTGTTCTACTCTGCATTTAATTTCTTCCCTTGCGATGTCATTGTTTTCTCTCTACAACTTGGAACCTCAATGACGCATGCCCTCCTCAACATCCAGGAAACTGTCGCGTTTCTTTTCTCCTAACATACAGGGTCCGCTCCAGAACTGGGCCAGGGAGACGTGCTCCGTGGCTTGGGCGTGTCGGAGTGGGGCCTGCTCCAGAACCAGGCCATGGAGACGTGTTCCGAGGCCTGGGCGTGTCGGAGTGGGGCCTGCTCCAGAACCGGGCCTTGGGACCTCGACGACACTGTTCTATTCTGCATTTGATTTCTTCACTTGCGATATCATTGTTTTCTCTCTACATACTGGGAACCTCGACGACGCCTGCCCTCCTCAACATCCAGGAAACTGTTGCATTTCCTTCCTCTCGACATACAGGGTCTGCTCCAGAACCGGGCCATGGAGACGTGTTCCCGGGCCTGGGCATGTCGGAGTTGGGCCTGCTCCAGAACCGGGCCATGGAGACGTGTTCTCGGGCCTGGGCATGTCGGAGTGGGGCCTGCTCCAGAACCGGGCCTTGGAACCTCGACGACACTGTTGTTCTATTCTGCATTTGATTTCTTCTCTTGCGATATCATTGTTTTCTCTCTACATACTGGGAACCTCGACGACGCCTGCCCTCCTCAACATCCAGGAAACTGTTGCATTTCCTTCCTCTCGACATACAGGGTCTGCTCCAGAACCGGGCCATGGAGACGTGTTCCGGGGCCTGGGCGTGTTGGAGTGGGGCTCGCTCCAGAACCGGCCATGGAGACGTGTTCCGGGGCCTGGGCGGTTCGGAGTGGGGCCTGCTCCAGAACTGGGCCTTGGAATGACAAGTCTCCTCTCAATATTCAGGGAACCTTGACGACACTGTTGTTCTACTCTGCATTTAATTTCTTCCCTTGCGATGTCATTGTTTTCTCTCTACAACTTGGAACCTCAATGACGCATGCCCTCCTCAACATCCAGGAAACTGTCGCGTTTCTTTTCTCCTAACATACAGGGTCCGCTCCAGAACTGGGCCAGGGAGACGTGCTCCGTGGCTTGGGCGTGTCGGAGTGGGGCCTGCTCCAGAACCAGGCCATGGAGACGTGTTCCGAGGCCTGGGCGTGTCGGAGTGGGGCCTGCTCCAGAACCGGGCCTTGGGACCTCGACGACACTGTTCTATTCTGCATTTGATTTCTTCACTTGCGATATCATTGTTTTCTCTCTACATACTGGGAACCTCGACGACGCCTGCCCTCCTCAACATCCAGGAAACTGTTGCATTTCCTTCCTCTCGACATACAGGGTCTGCTCCAGAACCGGGCCATGGAGACGTGTTCCCCGGCCTGGGCGTGTCGGAGTGGGGCTCACTCCAGAACCGGGCCATGGAGACGTTTTCCGGGGCCTGGGCGTGTCGGAGTTGGGCCTGCTCCAGAACCGGGCCATGGAGACGTGTTCCGGGGCCTGGGCGTGTCGGAGTGGGGCCTGCTCCAGAACCGGGCCTTGGAGACGTGTTCCAGGATCTGGGTGTGTCGGAGTGGGGCCTGCTCCAGAACCGGGCCTTGGAACCTCGACGACACTGTTGTTCTACTCTGCATTTAATTTCTTCCCTTGCGATGTCATTGTTTTCTCTCTACAACTTGGAACCTCAATGACGCCTGCCCTCCTCAACATCCAGGAAACTGTCGCGTTTCTTTTCTCCTAACATACAGGGTCCGCTCCAGAACTGGGCTATGGAGACGTGTTCCGTGGCCTGGGCGTGTCGGACTGGGGCCTGCTCCAGAACCAGGCCATGGAGACGTTTTCCGAGGCCTGGGCGTGTCGGAGTGGGGCCTGCTCCAGAACCGGGCCTTGGAACCTCAACGACACTGTTCTATTCTGCATTTGATTTCTTCACTTGCGATATCATTGTTTTCTCTCTACATACTGGGAACCTCGACGACGCCTGCCCTCCTCAACATCCAGGAAACTGTTGCATTTCCTTCCTCTCGACATACAGGGTCTGCTCCAGAACCGGGCCATGGAGACGTGTTCCGGGGCCTGGGCGTGTCAGAGTGGGGCTCGCTCCAGAACCGGGCCATGGAGACGTGTTCCGGGGCCTGGGTGTGTCGGAGTGGGGCCTGCTCCAGAACTGGGCCTTGGAATGACAAGTCTCCTCTCAATATTCAGGGAACCTTGACGACACTGTTGTTCTACTGTGCATTTAATTTCTTCCCTTGCGATGTCATTGTTTTCTCTCTACAACTTGGAACCTCAATGACGCCTGCCCTCCTCAACATCCAGGAAACTGTCGCGTTTCTTTTCTCCTAACATACAGGGTCCGCTCCAGAACTGGGCTATGGAGACGTGTTCCGTGGCCTGGGCGTGTCGGAGTGGGGCCTGCTCCAGAACCGGGCCATGGAGACGTGTTCCGAGGCCTGGGCGTGTCGGGAGTGGGGCCTGCTCCAGAACCGGGCCTTGGAACCTCGACGACACTGTTCTATTCTGCATTTGATTTCTTCACTTGCGATATCATTGTTTTCTCTCTACATACTGGGAACCTCGACGACGCCTGCCCTCCTCAACATCCAGGAAACTGTTGCATTTCCTTCCTCTCAACATACAGGGCCTGCTCCAGAACCGGGCCATGGAGACGTGTTCCAGGGCCTGGGTGTGTCGGAGTGGGGCCTGCTCCAGAACCGGGCTTGGAACCTTGACGACACTGTTCTATTCTGCATTTGATTTCTTCACTTGCGTTATCATTGTTTTCTCTCTACATACTGGGAACCTCGACGACGCCTGCCCTCCTCAACATCCAGGAAACTGTTGCATTTCCTTCCTCTCGACATACAGGGTCTGCTCCAGAACCGGGCCATGGAGACGTGTTCCCCGGCTTGGGCGTGTCGGAGTGGGGCTCACTCCAGAACCGGGCCATGGAGACGTGTTCCGGGGCCTGGGCGTGTCGGAGTTGGGCCTGCTCCAGAACCGGGCCATGGAGACGTGTTCCGGGGCCTGGGCGTGTCGGAGTGGGGCCTGCTCCAGAACCGGGCCTTGGAACCTCGACGACACTGTTGTTCTATTCTGCATTTGATTTCTTCTCTTGCGATATCATTGTTTTCTCTCTACATACTGGGAACCTTGACGACGCCTGCCCTCCTCAACATCCAGGAAACTGTTGCATTTCCTTCCTCTCGACGTACAGGGTCTGCTCCAGAACCGGGCCATGGAGACGTGTTCCGGGGCCTGGGCGTGTCGGAGTGGGGCTCGCTCCAGAACCGGGCCTTGGAACCTCGACGACACTGTTCTATTCTGCATTTGATTTCTTCACTTGCGATATCATTGTTTTCTCTCTACATACTGGGAACCTCGACGACGCCTGCCCTCCTCAACATCCAGGAAACTGTTGCATTTCCTTCCTCTCGACATACAGGGCCTGCTCCAGAACCGGGCCATGGAGACATGTTCCAGGGCCTGGGTGTGTTTGAGTGGGGCCTGCTCCAGAACCGGGCTTGGAACCTCGACGACACTGTTCTATTCTGCATTTGATTTCTTCACTTGCGATATCATTGTTTTCTCTCTACATACTGGGAACCTCGACGACGCATGCCCTCCTCAACATCCAGGAAACTGTTGCATTTCCTTCCTCTCGACATACAGGGTCTGCTCCAGAACCGGGCCATGGAGACGTGTTCCGGGGCCTGGGCGTGTCAGAGTGGGGCTCGCTCCAGAACCGGGCCATGGAGACGTGTTCCGGGGCCTGGGCGTGTCGGAGTGGGGCCTGCTCCAGAACTGGGCCTTGGAATGACAAGTCTCCTCTCAATATTCAGGGAACCTTGACGACACTGTTGTTCTACTGTGCATTTAATTTCTTCCCTTGCGATGTCATTGTTTTCTCTCTACAACTTGGAACCTCAATGACGCCTGCCCTCCTCAACATGCAGGAAACTGTTGCGTTTCTTTTCTCCTAACATACAGGGTCCGCTCCAGAACTGGGCTATGGAGACGTGTTCCGTGGCCTGGGCGTGTCGGAGTGGGGCCTGCTCCAGAACCGGGCCATGGAGACGTGTTCCGAGGCCTGGGCGTGTCGGGATTGGGGCCTGCTCCAGAACCGGGCCTTGGAACCTCGACGACACTGTTCTATTCTGCATTTGATTTCTTCACTTGCGATATCATTGTTTTCTCTCTACATACTGGGAACCTCGACGACGCCTGCCCTCCTCAACATCCAGGAAACTGTTGCATTTCCTTCCTCTCAACATACAGGGCCTGCTCCAGAACCGGGCCATGGAGACGTGTTCCAGGGCCTGGGTGTGTCGGAGTGGGGCCTGCTCCAGAACCGGGCTTGGAACCTTGACGACACTGTTCTATTCTGCATTTGATTTCTTCACTTGCGATATCATTGTTTTCTCTCTACATACTGGGAACCTCGACGACGCCTGCCCTCCTCAACATCCAGGAAACTGTTGCATTTCCTTCCTCTCGACATACAGGGTCTGCTCCAGAACCGGGCCATGGAGACATGTTCCCCGGCCTGGGCGTGTCGGAGTGGGGCTCACTCCAGAACCGGGCCATGGAGACGTGTTCCGGGGCCTGGGGGTGTCGGAGTTGGGCCTGCTCCAGAACCGGGCCATGGAGACGTGTTCCGGGGCCTGGGCGTGTCGGAGTGGGGCCTGCTCCAGAACCGGGCCTTGGAACCTCGACGACACTGTTGTTCTATTCTGCATTTGATTTCTTCTCTTGCGATATCATTGTTTTCTCTCTACATACTGGGAACCTTGACGACGCCTGCCCTCCTCATCATCCAGGAAACTGTTGCATTTCCTTCCTCTCGACGTACAGGGTCTGCTCCAGAACCGGGCCATGGAGACGTGTTCCGGGGCCTGGGCGTGTCGGAGTGGGGCTCGCTCCAGAACCGGGCCTTGGAACCTCGACGACACTGTTGTTCTATTCTGCATTTGATTTCTTCTCTTGCGATATCATTGTTTTCTCTCTACATACTGGGAACCTCGACGACGCCTGCCCTCCTCAACATCCAGGAAACTGTTGCATTTCCTTCCTCTCGACGTACAGGGTCTGCTCCAGAACCGGGCCATGGAGACGTGTTCCGGGGCCTGGGCGTGTCGGAGTGGGGCCTGCTCCAGAACTGGGCCTTGGAATGACAAGTCTCCTCTCAATATTCAGGGAACCTTGACGACACTGTTGTTCTACTGTGCATTTAATTTCTTCCCTTGCGATGTCATTGTTTTCTCTCTACAACTTGGAACCTCAATGACGCCTGCCCTCCTCAACATCCAGGAAATTGTCGCGTTTCTTTTCTCCTAAAATACAGGGTCCGCTCCAGAACTGGGCTATGGAGACGTCTTCCGTGGCCTGGGCGTGTCGGAGTGGGGCCTGCTCCAGAACCGGGCCATGGAGACGTGTTCCGAGGCCTGGGCGTGTCGGGAGTGGGGCCTGCTCCAGAACCCGGGCCTTGGAACCTCGACGACACTGTTCTATTCTGCATTTGATTTCTTCACTTGCGATATCATTGTTTTCTCTCTACATACTGGGAACCTCGACGACGCCTGCCCTCCTCAACATCCAGGAAACTGTTGCATTTCCTTCCTCTCAACATACAGGGCCTGCTCCAGAACCGGGCCATGGAGACGTGTTCCAGGGCCTGGGTGTGTCGGAGTGGGGCCTGCTCCAGAACCGGGCTTGGAACCTTGACGACACTGTTCTATTCTGCATTTGATTTCTTCACTTGCGATATCATTGTTTTCTCTCTACATACTGGGAACCTCGACGACGCCTGCCCTCCTCAACATCCAGGAAACTGTTGCATTTCCTTCCTCTCGACATACAGGGTCTGCTCCAGAACCGGGCCATGGAGACGTGTTCCAGGGCCTGGGTGTGTAGGAGTGGGGCCTGCTCCAGAACCGGGCCTTGGAACCTCGACGAAACTGTTGTTCTATTCTGCATTTGATTTCTTCTCTTGCGATATCATTGTTTTCTCTCTACATACTGGGAACCTCGACGACGCCTGCCCTCCTCAACATCCAGGAAACTGTTGCATTTCCTTCCTCTCGACGTACAGGGTCTGCTCCAGAACCGGCCCATGGAGACGTGTTCCGGGGCCTGGGCGTGTCGGAGTGGGGCTCGCTCCAGAACCGGGCCATGGAGACGTGTTCCGGGGCCTGGGCGTGTCGGAGTGGGGCCTGCTCCAGAACTGGGCCTTGGAATGACAAGTCTCCTCTCAATATTCAGGGAACCTTGACGACACTGTTGTTCTACTCTGCATTTAATTTCTTCCCTTGCGATGTCATTGTTTTCTCTCTACAACTTGGAACCTCAATGACGCCTGCCCTCCTCAACATCCAGGAAACTGTTGCATTTCCTTCCTCTCGACGTACAGGGTCTGCTCCAGAACCGGCCCATGGAGACGTGTTCCGGGGCCTGGGCGTGTCGGAGTGGGGCCTGCTCCAGAACCGGGCCTTGGAACCTCGACGACACTGTTGTTCTATTCTGCATTTGATTTCTTCTCTTGCGATATCATTGTTTTCTCTCTACATACTGGGAACCTCGACGACTCCTGCCCTCCTCAACATCCAGGAAACTGTTGCATTTCCTTCCTCTCGACATACAGGGTCTGCTCCAGAACCGGGCCATGGAGACGTGTTCCGGGGCCTGGGCGTGTTGGAGTGGGGCTCGCTCCAGAACCGGGCCATGGAGACGTGTTCCGGGGCCTGGGCGGTTCGGAGTGGGGCCTGCTCCAGAACTGGGCCTTGGAATGACAAGTCTCCTCTCAATATTCAGGGAACCTTGACGACACTGTTGTTCTACTCTGCATTTAATTTCTTCCCTTGCGATGTCATTGTTTTCTCTCTACAACTTGGAACCTCAATGACGCATGCCCTCCTCAACATCCAGGAAACTGTCGCGTTTCTTTTCTCCTAACATACAGGGTCCGCTCCAGAACTGGGCCAGGGAGACGTGCTCCGTGGCCTGGGCGTGTCGGAGTGGGGCCTGCTCCAGAACCAGGCCATGGAGACGTGTTCCGAGGCCTGGGCGTGTCGGAGTGGGGCCTGCTCCAGAACCGGGCCTTGGGACCTCGACGACACTGTTCTATTCTGCATTTGATTTCTTCACTTGCGATATCATTGTTTTCTCTCTACATACTGGGAACCTCGACGACGCCTGCCCTCCTCAACATCCAGGAAACTGTTGCATTTCCTTCCTCTCGACATACAGGGTCTGCTCCAGAACCGGGCCATGGAGACGTGTTCCCCGGCCTGGGCGTGTCGGAGTGGGGCTCACTCCAGAACCGGGCCATGGAGACGTTTTCCGGGGCCTGGGCGTGTCGGAGTTGGGCCTGCTCCAGAACCGGGCCATGGAGACGTGTTCCGGGGCCTGGGCGTGTCGGAGTGGGGCCTGCTCCAGAACCGTGCCTTGGAGACGTGTTCCAGGATCTGGGTGTGTCGGAGTGGGGCCTGCTCCAGAACCGGGCCTTGGAACCTCGACGACACTGTTGTTCTATTCTGCATTTGATTTCTTCTCTTGCGATATCATTGTTTTCTCTCTACATACTGGGAACCTCGACGACGCCTGCCCTCCTCAACATCCAGGAAACTGTTGCATTTCCTTCCTCTCGACATACAGGGTCTGCTCCAGAACCGGGCCATGGAGATGTGTTCCGGGGCCTGGGCGTGTCGGAGTGGGGCTCGCTCCAGAACCGGGCCATGGAGACGTGTTCCGGGGCCTGGGCGTGTCGGAGTGGGGCCTGCTCCAGAACTGGGCCTTGGAATGACAAGTCTCCTCTCAATATTCAGGGAACCTTGACGACACTGTTGTTCTACTCTGCATTTAATTTCTTCCCTTGCGATGTCATTGTTTTCTCTCTACAACTTGGAACCTCAATGACGCCTGCCCTCCTCAACATCCAGGAAACTGTCGCGTTTCTTTTCTCCTAACATACAGGGTCCGCTCCAGAACTGGGCTATGGAGACGTGTTCTGTGGCCTGGGCGTGTCGGACTGGGGCCTGCTCCAGAACCAGGCCATGGAGACGTTTTCCGAGGCCTGGGCGTGTCGGAGTGGGGCCTGCTCCAGAACCGGGCCTTGGAACCTCAACGACACTGTTCTATTCTGCATTTGATTTCTTCACTTGCGATATCATTGTTTTCTCTCTACATACTGGGAACCTCGACGACGCCTGCCCTCCTCAACATCCAGGAAACTGTTGCATTTCCTTCCTCTCGACGTACAGGGTCTGCTCCAGAACCGGCCCATGGAGACGTGTTCCGGGGCCTGGGCGTGTCGGAGTGGGGCTCGCTCCAGAACCGGGCCATGGAGACGTGTTCCGGGGCCTGGGCGTGTCGGAGTGGGGCCTGCTCCAGAACTGGGCCTTGGAATGACAAGTCTCCTCTCAATATTCAGGGAACCTTGACGACACTGTTGTTCTACTCTGCATTTAATTTCTTCCCTTGCGATGTCATTGTTTTCTCTCTACAACTTGGAACCTCAATGACGCCTGCCCTCCTCAACATCCAGGAAACTGTTGCATTTCCTTCCTCTCGACGTACAGGGTCTGCTCCAGAACCGGCCCATGGAGACGTGTTCCGGGGCCTGGGCGTGTCGGAGTGGGGCCTGCTCCAGAACCGGGCCTTGGAACCTCGACGACACTGTTGTTCTATTCTGCATTTGATTTCTTCTCTTGCGATATCATTGTTTTCTCTCTACATACTGGGAACCTCGACGACTCCTGCCCTCCTCAACATCCAGGAAACTGTTGCATTTCCTTCCTCTCGACATACAGGGTCTGCTCCAGAACCGGGCCATGGAGACGTGTTCCGGGGCCTGGGCGTGTTGGAGTGGGGCTCGCTCCAGAACCGGGCCATGGAGACGTGTTCCGGGGCCTGGGCGGTTCGGAGTGGGGCCTGCTCCAGAACTGGGCCTTGGAATGACAAGTCTCCTCTCAATATTCAGGGAACCTTGACGACACTGTTGTTCTACTCTGCATTTAATTTCTTCCCTTGCGATGTCATTGTTTTCTCTCTACAACTTGGAACCTCAATGACGCATGCCCTCCTCAACATCCAGGAAACTGTCGCGTTTCTTTTCTCCTAACATACAGGGTCCGCTCCAGAACTGGGCCAGGGAGACGTGCTCCGTGGCCTGGGCGTGTCGGAGTGGGGCCTGCTCCAGAACCAGGCCATGGAGACGTGTTCCGAGGCCTGGGCGTGTCGGAGTGGGGCCTGCTCCAGAACCGGGCCTTGGGACCTCGACGACACTGTTCTATTCTGCATTTGATTTCTTCACTTGCGATATCATTGTTTTCTCTCTACATACTGGGAACCTCGACGACGCCTGCCCTCCTCAACATCCAGGAAACTGTTGCATTTCCTTCCTCTCGACATACAGGGTCTGCTCCAGAACCGGGCCATGGAGACGTGTTCCCCGGCCTGGGCGTGTCGGAGTGGGGCTCACTCCAGAACCGGGCCATGGAGACGTTTTCCGGGGCCTGGGCGTGTCGGAGTTGGGCCTGCTCCAGAACCGGGCCATGGAGACGTGTTCCGGGGCCTGGGCGTGTCGGAGTGGGGCCTGCTCCAGAACCGTGCCTTGGAGACGTGTTCCAGGATCTGGGTGTGTCGGAGTGGGGCCTGCTCCAGAACCGGGCCTTGGAACCTCGACGACACTGTTGTTCTATTCTGCATTTGATTTCTTCTCTTGCGATATCATTGTTTTCTCTCTACATACTGGGAACCTCGACGACGCCTGCCCTCCTCAACATCCAGGAAACTGTTGCATTTCCTTCCTCTCGACATACAGGGTCTGCTCCAGAACCGGGCCATGGAGATGTGTTCCGGGGCCTGGGCGTGTCGGAGTGGGGCTCGCTCCAGAACCGGGCCATGGAGACGTGTTCCGGGGCCTGGGCGTGTCGGAGTGGGGCCTGCTCCAGAACTGGGCCTTGGAATGACAAGTCTCCTCTCAATATTCAGGGAACCTTGACGACACTGTTGTTCTACTCTGCATTTAATTTCTTCCCTTGCGATGTCATTGTTTTCTCTCTACAACTTGGAACCTCAATGACGCCTGCCCTCCTCAACATCCAGGAAACTGTCGCGTTTCTTTTCTCCTAACATACAGGGTCCGCTCCAGAACTGGGCTATGGAGACGTGTTCCGTGGCCTGGGCGTGTCGGACTGGGGCCTGCTCCAGAACCAGGCCATGGAGACGTTTTCCGAGGCCTGGGCGTGTCGGAGTGGGGCCTGCTCCAGAACCGGGCCTTGGAACCTCGACGACACTGTTCTATTCTGCATTTGATTTCTTCACTTGCGATATCATTGTTTTCTCTCTACATACTGGGAACCTCGACGACGCCTGCCCTCCTCAACATCCAGGAAACTGTTGCATTTCCTTCCTCTCGACATACAGGGCCTGCTCCAGAACCGGGCCATGGAGACATGTTCCAGGGCCTGGGTGTGTTTGAGTGGGGCCTGCTCCAGAACCGGGCTTGGAACCTCGACGACACTGTTCTATTCTGCATTTGATTTCTTCACTTGCGATATCATTGTTTTCTCTCTACATACTGGGAACCTCGACGACGCCTGCCCTCCTCAACATCCAGGAAACTGTTGCATTTCCTTCCTCTCGACATACAGGGTCTGCTCCAGAACCGGGCCATGGAGACGTGTTCCGGGGCCTGGGCGTGTCAGAGTGGGGCTCGCTCCAGAACCGGGCCATGGAGACGTGTTCCGGGGCCTGGGCGTGTCGGAGTGGGGCCTGCTCCAGAACTGGGCCTTGGAATGACAAGTCTCCTCTCAATATTCAGGGAACCTTGACGACACTGTTGTTCTACTGTGCATTTAATTTCTTCCCTTGCGATGTCATTGTTTTCTCTCTACAACTTGGAACCTCAATGACGCCTGCCCTCCTCAACATCCAGGAAACTGTCGCGTTTCTTTTCTCCTAACATACAGGGTCCGCTCCAGAACTGGGCTATGGAGACGTGTTCCGTGGCCTGGGCGTGTCGGAGTGGGGCCTGCTCCAGAACCGGGCCATGGAGACGTGTTCCGAGGCCTGGGCGTGTCGGGAGTGGGGCCTGCTCCAGAACCGGGCCTTGGAACCTCGACGACACTGTTCTATTCTGCATTTGATTTCTTCACTTGCGATATCATTGTTTTCTCTCTACATACTGGGAACCTCGACGACGCCTGCCCTCCTCAACATCCAGGAAACTGTTGCATTTCCTTCCTCTCAACATACAGGGCCTGCTCCAGAACCGGGCCATGGAGACGTGTTCCAGGGCCTGGGTGTGTCGGAGTGGGGCCTGCTCCAGAACCGGGCTTGGAACCTTGACGACACTGTTCTATTCTGCATTTGATTTCTTCACTTGCGATATCATTGTTTTCTCTCTACATACTGGGAACCTCGACGACGCCTGCCCTCCTCAACATCCAGGAGACTGTTGCATTTCCTTCCTCTCGACATACAGGGTCTGCTCCAGAACCGGGCCATGGAGACGTGTTCCCCGGCCTGGGCGTGTCGGAGTGGGGCTCACTCCAGAACCGGGCCATGGAGACGTGTTCCGGGGCCTGGGCGTGTCGGAGTGGGGCCTGCTCCAGAACTGGGCCTTGGAATGACAAGTCTCCTCTCAATATTCAGGGAACCTTGACGACACTGTTGTTCTACTCTGCATTTAATTTCTTCCCTTGCGATGTCATTGTTTTCTCTCTACAACTTGGAACCTCAATGACGCCTGCCCTCCTCAACATCCAGGAAACTGTTGCATTTCCTTCCTCTCGACGTACAGGGTCTGCTCCAGAACCGGCCCATGGAGACGTGTTCCGGGGCCTGGGCGTGTCGGAGTGGGGCCTGCTCCAGAACCGGGCCTTGGAACCTCGACGACACTGTTGTTCTATTCTGCATTTGATTTCTTCTCTTGCGATATCATTGTTTTCTCTCTACATACTGGGAACCTCGACGACTCCTGCCCTCCTCAACATCCAGGAAACTGTTGCATTTCCTTCCTCTCGACATACAGGGTCTGCTCCAGAACCGGGCCATGGAGACGTGTTCCGGGGCCTGGGCGTGTTGGAGTGGGGCTCGCTCCAGAACCGGGCCATGGAGACGTGTTCCGGGGCCTGGGCGGTTCGGAGTGGGGCCTGCTCCAGAACTGGGCCTTGGAATGACAAGTCTCCTCTCAATATTCAGGGAACCTTGACGACACTGTTGTTCTACTCTGCATTTAATTTCTTCCCTTGCGATGTCATTGTTTTCTCTCTACAACTTGGAACCTCAATGACGCATGCCCTCCTCAACATCCAGGAAACTGTCGCGTTTCTTTTCTCCTAACATACAGGGTCCGCTCCAGAACTGGGCCAGGGAGACGTGCTCCGTGGCCTGGGCGTGTCGGAGTGGGGCCTGCTCCAGAACCAGGCCATGGAGACGTGTTCCGAGGCCTGGGCGTGTCGGAGTGGGGCCTGCTCCAGAACCGGGCCTTGGGACCTCGACGACACTGTTCTATTCTGCATTTGATTTCTTCACTTGCGATATCATTGTTTTCTCTCTACATACTGGGAACCTCGACGACGCCTGCCCTCCTCAACATCCAGGAAACTGTTGCATTTCCTTCCTCTCGACATACAGGGTCTGCTCCAGAACCGGGCCATGGAGACGTGTTCCCCGGCCTGGGCGTGTCGGAGTGGGGCTCACTCCAGAACCGGGCCATGGAGACGTTTTCCGGGGCCTGGGCGTGTCGGAGTTGGGCCTGCTCCAGAACCGGGCCATGGAGACGTGTTCCGGGGCCTGGGCGTGTCGGAGTGGGGCCTGCTCCAGAACCGTGCCTTGGAGACGTGTTCCAGGATCTGGGTGTGTCGGAGTGGGGCCTGCTCCAGAACCGGGCCTTGGAACCTCGACGACACTGTTGTTCTATTCTGCATTTGATTTCTTCTCTTGCGATATCATTGTTTTCTCTCTACATACTGGGAACCTCGACGACGCCTGCCCTCCTCAACATCCAGGAAACTGTTGCATTTCCTTCCTCTCGACATACAGGGTCTGCTCCAGAACCGGGCCATGGAGATGTGTTCCGGGGCCTGGGCGTGTCGGAGTGGGGCTCGCTCCAGAACCGGGCCATGGAGACGTGTTCCGGGGCCTGGGCGTGTCGGAGTGGGGCCTGCTCCAGAACTGGGCCTTGGAATGACAAGTCTCCTCTCAATATTCAGGGAACCTTGACGACACTGTTGTTCTACTCTGCATTTAATTTCTTCCCTTGCGATGTCATTGTTTTCTCTCTACAACTTGGAACCTCAATGACGCCTGCCCTCCTCAACATCCAGGAAACTGTCGCGTTTCTTTTCTCCTAACATACAGGGTCCGCTCCAGAACTGGGCTATGGAGACGTGTTCCGTGGCCTGGGCGTGTCGGACTGGGGCCTGCTCCAGAACCAGGCCATGGAGACGTTTTCCGAGGCCTGGGCGTGTCGGAGTGGGGCCTGCTCCAGAACCGGGCCTTGGAACCTCAACGACACTGTTCTATTCTGCATTTGATTTCTTCACTTGCGATATCATTGTTTTCTCTCTACATACTGGGAACCTCGACGACGCCTGCCCTCCTCAACATCCAGGAAACTGTTGCATTTCCTTCCTCTCGACGTACAGGGTCTGCTCCAGAACCGGCCCATGGAGACGTGTTCCGGGGCCTGGGCGTGTCGGAGTGGGGCTCGCTCCAGAACCGGGCCATGGAGACGTGTTCCGGGGCCTGGGCGTGTCGGAGTGGGGCCTGCTCCAGAACTGGGCCTTGGAATGACAAGTCTCCTCTCAATATTCAGGGAACCTTGACGACACTGTTGTTCTACTCTGCATTTAATTTCTTCCCTTGCGATGTCATTGTTTTCTCTCTACAACTTGGAACCTCAATGACGCCTGCCCTCCTCAACATCCAGGAAACTGTTGCATTTCCTTCCTCTCGACGTACAGGGTCTGCTCCAGAACCGGCCCATGGAGACGTGTTCCGGGGCCTGGGCGTGTCGGAGTGGGGCCTGCTCCAGAACCGGGCCTTGGAACCTCGACGACACTGTTGTTCTATTCTGCATTTGATTTCTTCTCTTGCGATATCATTGTTTTCTCTCTACATACTGGGAACCTCGACGACTCCTGCCCTCCTCAACATCCAGGAAACTGTTGCATTTCCTTCCTCTCGACATACAGGGTCTGCTCCAGAACCGGGCCATGGAGACGTGTTCCGGGGCCTGGGCGTGTTGGAGTGGGGCTCGCTCCAGAACCGGGCCATGGAGACGTGTTCCGGGGCCTGGGCGGTTCGGAGTGGGGCCTGCTCCAGAACTGGGCCTTGGAATGACAAGTCTCCTCTCAATATTCAGGGAACCTTGACGACACTGTTGTTCTACTCTGCATTTAATTTCTTCCCTTGCGATGTCATTGTTTTCTCTCTACAACTTGGAACCTCAATGACGCATGCCCTCCTCAACATCCAGGAAACTGTCGCGTTTCTTTTCTCCTAACATACAGGGTCCGCTCCAGAACTGGGCCAGGGAGACGTGCTCCGTGGCCTGGGCGTGTCGGAGTGGGGCCTGCTCCAGAACCAGGCCATGGAGACGTGTTCCGAGGCCTGGGCGTGTCGGAGTGGGGCCTGCTCCAGAACCGGGCCTTGGGACCTCGACGACACTGTTCTATTCTGCATTTGATTTCTTCACTTGCGATATCATTGTTTTCTCTCTACATACTGGGAACCTCGACGACGCCTGCCCTCCTCAACATCCAGGAAACTGTTGCATTTCCTTCCTCTCGACATACAGGGTCTGCTCCAGAACCGGGCCATGGAGACGTGTTCCCCGGCCTGGGCGTGTCGGAGTGGGGCTCACTCCAGAACCGGGCCATGGAGACGTTTTCCGGGGCCTGGGCGTGTCGGAGTTGGGCCTGCTCCAGAACCGGGCCATGGAGACGTGTTCCGGGGCCTGGGCGTGTCGGAGTGGGGCCTGCTCCAGAACCGTGCCTTGGAGACGTGTTCCAGGATCTGGGTGTGTCGGAGTGGGGCCTGCTCCAGAACCGGGCCTTGGAACCTCGACGACACTGTTGTTCTATTCTGCATTTGATTTCTTCTCTTGCGATATCATTGTTTTCTCTCTACATACTGGGAACCTCGACGACGCCTGCCCTCCTCAACATCCAGGAAACTGTTGCATTTCCTTCCTCTCGACATACAGGGTCTGCTCCAGAACCGGGCCATGGAGATGTGTTCCGGGGCCTGGGCGTGTCGGAGTGGGGCTCGCTCCAGAACCGGGCCATGGAGACGTGTTCCGGGGCCTGGGCGTGTCGGAGTGGGGCCTGCTCCAGAACTGGGCCTTGGAATGACAAGTCTCCTCTCAATATTCAGGGAACCTTGACGACACTGTTGTTCTACTCTGCATTTAATTTCTTCCCTTGCGATGTCATTGTTTTCTCTCTACAACTTGGAACCTCAATGACGCCTGCCCTCCTCAACATCCAGGAAACTGTCGCGTTTCTTTTCTCCTAACATACAGGGTCCGCTCCAGAACTGGGCTATGGAGACGTGTTCCGTGGCCTGGGCGTGTCGGACTGGGGCCTGCTCCAGAACCAGGCCATGGAGACGTTTTCCGAGGCCTGGGCGTGTCGGAGTGGGGCCTGCTCCAGAACCGGGCCTTGGAACCTCGACGACACTGTTCTATTCTGCATTTGATTTCTTCACTTGCGATATCATTGTTTTCTCTCTACATACTGGGAACCTCGACGACGCCTGCCCTCCTCAACATCCAGGAAACTGTTGCATTTCCTTCCTCTCGACATACAGGGCCTGCTCCAGAACCGGGCCATGGAGACATGTTCCAGGGCCTGGGTGTGTTTGAGTGGGGCCTGCTCCAGAACCGGGCTTGGAACCTCGACGACACTGTTCTATTCTGCATTTGATTTCTTCACTTGCGATATCATTGTTTTCTCTCTACATACTGGGAACCTCGACGACGCCTGCCCTCCTCAACATCCAGGAAACTGTTGCATTTCCTTCCTCTCGACATACAGGGTCTGCTCCAGAACCGGGCCATGGAGACGTGTTCCGGGGCCTGGGCGTGTCAGAGTGGGGCTCGCTCCAGAACCGGGCCATGGAGACGTGTTCCGGGGCCTGGGCGTGTCGGAGTGGGGCCTGCTCCAGAACTGGGCCTTGGAATGACAAGTCTCCTCTCAATATTCAGGGAACCTTGACGACACTGTTGTTCTACTGTGCATTTAATTTCTTCCCTTGCGATGTCATTGTTTTCTCTCTACAACTTGGAACCTCAATGACGCCTGCCCTCCTCAACATCCAGGAAACTGTCGCGTTTCTTTTCTCCTAACATACAGGGTCCGCTCCAGAACTGGGCTATGGAGACGTGTTCCGTGGCCTGGGCGTGTCGGAGTGGGGCCTGCTCCAGAACCGGGCCATGGAGACGTGTTCCGAGGCCTGGGCGTGTCGGGAGTGGGGCCTGCTCCAGAACCGGGCCTTGGAACCTCGACGACACTGTTCTATTCTGCATTTGATTTCTTCACTTGCGATATCATTGTTTTCTCTCTACATACTGGGAACCTCGACGACGCCTGCCCTCCTCAACATCCAGGAAACTGTTGCATTTCCTTCCTCTCAACATACAGGGCCTGCTCCAGAACCGGGCCATGGAGACGTGTTCCAGGGCCTGGGTGTGTCGGAGTGGGGCCTGCTCCAGAACCGGGCTTGGAACCTTGACGACACTGTTCTATTCTGCATTTGATTTCTTCACTTGCGATATCATTGTTTTCTCTCTACATACTGGGAACCTCGACGACGCCTGCCCTCCTCAACATCCAGGAGACTGTTGCATTTCCTTCCTCTCGACATACAGGGTCTGCTCCAGAACCGGGCCATGGAGACGTGTTCCCCGGCCTGGGCGTGTCGGAGTGGGGCTCACTCCAGAACCGGGCCATGGAGACGTGTTCCGGGGCCTGGGCGTGTCGGAGTTGGGCCTGCTCCAGAACCGGGCCATGGAGACGTGTTCCGGGGCCTGGGCGTGTCGGAGTGGGGCCTGCTCCAGAACCGGGCCTTGGAACCTCGACGACACTGTTGTTCTATTCTGCATTTGATTTCTTCTCTTGCGATATCATTGTTTTCTCTCTACATACTGGGAACCTTGACGACGCCTGCCCTCCTCAACATCCAGGAAACTGTTGCATTTCCTTCCTCTCGACGTACAGGGTCTGCTCCAGAACCGGGCCATGGAGACGTGTTCCGGGGCCTGGGCGTGTCGGAGTGGGGCTCGCTCCAGAACCGGGCCTTGGAACCTCGACGACACTGTTCTATTCTGCATTTGATTTCTTCACTTGCGATATCATTGTTTTCTCTCTACATACTGGGAACCTCGACGACGCCTGCCCTCCTCAACATCCAGGAAACTGTTGCATTTCCTTCCTCTCGACATACAGGGCCTGCTCCAGAACCGGGACATGGAGACATGTTCCAGGGCCTGGGTGTGTTTGAGTGGGGCCTGCTCCAGAACCGGGCTTGGAACCTCGACGACACTGTTCTATTCTGCATTTGATTTCTTCACTTGCGATATCATTGTTTTCTCTCTACATACTGGGAACCTCGACGACGCCTGCCCTCCTCAACATCCAGGAAACTGTTGCATTTCCTTCCTCTCGACATACAGGGTCTGCTCCAGAACCGGGCCATGGAGACGTGTCCCGGGGCCTGGGCGTGTCAGAGTGGGGCTCGCTCCAGAACCGGGCCATGGAGACGTGTTCCGGGGCCTGGGCGTGTCGGAGTGGGGCCTGCTCCAGAACTGGGCCTTGGAATGACAAGTCTCCTCTCAATATTCAGGGAACCTTGACGACACTGTTGTTCTACTGTGCATTTAATTTCTTCCCTTGCGATGTCATTGTTTTCTCTCTACAACTTGGAACCTCAATGACGCCTGCCCTCCTCAACATCCAGGAAACTGTTGCGTTTCTTTTCTCCTAACATACAGGGTCCGCTCCAGAACTGGGCTATGGAGACGTGTTCCGTGGCCTGGGCGTGTCGGAGTGGGGCCTGCTCCAGAACCGGGCCATGGAGACGTGTTCCGAGGCCTGGGCGTGTCGGGAGTGGGGCCTGCTCCAGAACCGGGCCTTGGAACCTCGACGACACTGTTCTATTCTGCATTTGATTTCTTCACTTGCGATATCATTGTTTTCTCTCTACATACTGGGAACCTCGACGACGCCTGCCCTCCTCAACATCCAGGAAACTGTTGCATTTCCTTCCTCTCAACATACAGGGCCTGCTCCAGAACCGGGCCATGGAGACGTGTTCCAGGGCCTGGGTGTGTCGGAGTGGGGCCTGCTCCAGAACCGGGCTTGGAACCTTGACGACACTGTTCTATTCTGCATTTGATTTCTTCACTTGCGATATCATTGTTTTCTCTCTACATACTGGGAACCTCGACGACGCCTGCCCTCCTCAACATCCAGGAAACTGTTGCATTTCCTTCCTCTCGACATACAGGGTCTGCTCCAGAACCGGGCCATGGAGACATGTTCCCCGGCCTGGGCGTGTCGGAGTGGGGCTCACTCCAGAACCGGGCCATGGAGACGTGTTCCGGGGCCTGGGCGTGTCGGAGTTGGGCCTGCTCCAGAACCGGGCCATGGAGACGTGTTCCGGGGCCTGGGCGTGTCGGAGTGGGGCCTGCTCCAGAACCGGGCCTTGGAACCTCGACGACACTGTTGTTCTATTCTGCATTTGATTTCTTCTCTTGCGATATCATTGTTTTCTCTCTACATACTGGGAACCTTGACGACGCCTGCCCTCCTCAACATCCAGGAAACTGTTGCATTTCCTTCCTCTCGACGTACAGGGTCTTCTCCAGAACCGGGCCATGGAGACGTGTTCCGGGGCCTGGGCGTGTCGGAGTGGGGCTCGCTCCAGAACCGGGCCTTGGAACCTCGACGACACTGTTGTTCTATTCTGCATTTGATTTCTTCTCTTGCGATATCATTGTTTTCTCTCTACATACTGGGAACCTCGACGACGCCTGCCCTCCTCAACATCCAGGAAACTGTTGCATTTCCTTCCTCTCGACGTACAGGGTCTGCTCCAGAACCGGGCCATGGAGACGTGTTCCGGGGCCTGGGCGTGTCGGAGTGGGGCCTGCTCCAGAACTGGGCCTTGGAATGACAAGTCTCCTCTCAATATTCAGGGAACCTTGACGACACTGTTGTTCTACTGTGCATTTAATTTCTTCCCTTGCGATGTCATTGTTTTCTCTCTACAACTTGGAACCTCAATGACGCCTGCCCTCCTCAACATCCAGGAAATTGTCGCGTTTCTTTTCTCCTAACATACAGGGTCCGCTCCAGAACTGGGCTATGGAGACGTGTTCCGTGGCGGGGGCGTGTCGGAGTGGGGCCTGCTCCAGAACCGGGCCATGGAGACGTGTTCCGAGGCCTGGGCGTGTCGGGAGTGGGGCCTGCTCCAGAACCCGGGCCTTGGAACCTCGACGACACTGTTCTATTCTGCATTTGATTTCTTCACTTGCGATATCATTGTTTTCTCTCTACATACTGGGAACCTCGACGACGCCTGCCCTCCTCAACATCCAGGAAACTGTTGCATTTCCTTCCTCTCAACATACAGGGCCTGCTCCAGAACCGGGCCATGGAGACGTGTTCCAGGGCCTGGGTGTGTCGGAGTGGGGCCTGCTCCAGAACCGGGCTTGGAACCTTGACGACACTGTTCTATTCTGCATTTGATTTCTTCACTTGCGATATCATTATTTTCTCTCTACATACTGGGAACCTCGACGACGCCTGCCCTCCTCAACATCCAGGAAACTGTTGCATTTCCTTCCTCTCGACATACAGGGTTTGCTCCAGAACCGGGCCATGGAGACGTGTTCCCCGGCCTGGGCGTGTCGGAGTGGGGCTCACTCCAGAACCGGGCCATGGAGACGTGTTCCGGGGCCTGGGCGTGTCGGAGTTGGGCCTGCTCCAGAACCGGGCCATGGAGACGTGTTCCGGGGCCTGGGCGTGTCGGAGTGGGGCCTTTTCCAGAACCGGGCCTTGGAACCTCGACGACACTGTTGTTCTATTCTGCATTTGATTTCTTCTCTTGCGATATCATTGTTTTCTCTCTACATACTGGGAACCTTGACGACGCCTGCCCTCCTCAACATCCAGGAAACTGTTGCATTTCCTTCCTCTCGACGTACAGGGTCTGCTCCAGAACCGGGCCATGGAGACGTGTTCCGGGGCCTGGGCGTGTCGGAGTGGGGCTCGCTCCAGAACCGGGCCTTGGAACCTCGACGACACTGTTGTTCTATTCTGCATTTGATTTCTTCTCTTGCGATATCATTGTTTTCTCTCTACATACTGGGAACTTCGACGACGCCTGCCCTCCTCAACATCCAGGAAACTGTTGCATTTCCTTCCTCTCGACGTACAGGGTCTGCTCCAGAACCGGGCCATGGAGACGTGTTCCGGGGCCTGGGCGTGTCGGAGTGGGGCCTGCTCCAGAACTGGGCCTTGGAATGACAAGTCTCCTCTCAATATTCAGGGAACCTTGACGACACTGTTGTTATACTCTGCATTTAATTTCTTCCCTTGCGATGTCATTGTTTTCTCTCTACAACTTGGAACCTCAATGACGCCTGCCCTCCTCAACATCCAGGAAACTGTCGCGTTTCTTTTCTCCTAACATACAGGGTCCGCTCCAGAACTGGGCTATGGAGACGTGTTCCGTGGCCTGGGCGTGTCGGAGCGGGGCCTGCTCCAGAACCGGGCCATGGAGACGTGTTCCGAGGCCTGGGCGTGTCGGAGTGGGGCCTGCTCCAGAACCGGGCCTTGGAACCTTGACGACACTGTTCTATTCTGCATTTGATTTCTTCACTTGCGATATCATTGTTTTCTCTCTACATACTGGGAACCTCGACGACGCCTGCCCTCCTCAACATCGAGGAAACTGTTGCATTTCCTTCCTCTCGACATACAGGGCCTGCTCCAGAACCGGGCCATGGAGACGTGTTCCAGGGCCTGGGTGTGTCGGAGTGGGGCCTTCTCCAGAACCGGGCTTGGAACCTTGACGACACTGTTCTATTCTGCATTTGATTTCTTCACTTGCGATATCATTATTTTCTCTCTACATACTGGGAACCTCGACGACGCCTGCCCTCCTCAACATCCAGGAAACTGTTGCATTTCCTTCCTCTCGACATACAGGGTTTGCTCCAGAACCGGGCCATGGAGACGTGTTCCCCGGCCTGGGCGTGTCGGAGTGGGGCTCACTCCAGAACCGGGCCATGGAGACGTGTTCCGGGGCCTGGGCGTGTCGGAGTTGGGCCTGCTCCAGAACCGGGCCATGGAGACGTGTTCCGGGGCCTGGGCGTGTCGGAGTGGGGCCTTTTCCAGAACCGGGCCTTGGAACCTCGACGACACTGTTGTTCTATTCTGCATTTGATTTCTTCTCTTGCGATATCATTGTTTTCTCTCTACATACTGGGAACCTTGACGACGCCTGCCCTCCTCAACATCCAGGAAACTGTTGCATTTCCTTCCTCTCGACGTACAGGGTCTGCTCCAGAACCGGGCCATGGAGACGTGTTCCGGGGCCTGGGCGTGTCGGAGTGGGGCTCGCTCCAGAACCGGGCCTTGGAACCTCGACGACACTGTTGTTCTATTCTGCATTTGATTTCTTCTCTTGCGATATCATTGTTTTCTCTCTACATACTGGGAACTTCGACGACGCCTGCCCTCCTCAACATCCAGGAAACTGTTGCATTTCCTTCCTCTCGACGTACAGGGTCTGCTCCAGAACCGGGCCATGGAGACGTGTTCCGGGGCCTGGGCGTGTCGGAGTGGGGCCTGCTCCAGAACTGGGCCTTGGAATGACAAGTCTCCTCTCAATATTCAGGGAACCTTGACGACACTGTTGTTATACTCTGCATTTAATTTCTTCCCTTGCGATGTCATTGTTTTCTCTCTACAACTTGGAACCTCAATGACGCCTGCCCTCCTCAACATCCAGGAAACTGTCGCGTTTCTTTTCTCCTAACATACAGGGTCCGCTCCAGAACTGGGCTATGGAGACGTGTTCCGTGGCCTGGGCGTGTCGGAGCGGGGCCTGCTCCAGAACCGGGCCATGGAGACGTGTTCCGAGGCCTGGGCGTGTCGGAGTGGGGCCTGCTCCAGAACCGGGCCTTGGAACCTTGACGACACTGTTCTATTCTGCATTTGATTTCTTCACTTGCGATATCATTGTTTTCTCTCTACATACTGGGAACCTCGACGACGCCTGCCCTCCTCAACATCGAGGAAACTGTTGCATTTCCTTCCTCTCGACATACAGGGCCTGCTCCAGAACCGGGCCATGGAGACGTGTTCCAGGGCCTGGGTGTGTCGGAGTGGGGCCTTCTCCAGAACCGGGCTTGGAACCTCGACGACACTGTTCTATTCTGCATTTGATTTCTTCACTTGCGATATCATTGTTTTCTCTCTACATACTGGGAACCTCGACGACGCCTGCCCTCCTCAACATCCAGGAAACTGTTGCATTTCCTTCCTCTCGACATACAGGGTCTGCTCCAGAACCGGGCCATGGAGACGTGTTCCCCGGCCTGGGCGTGTCGGAGTGGGGCTCACTCCAGAACCGGGCCATGGAGACGTGTTCCGGGGCCTGGGCGTGTCGGAGTTGGGCCTGCTCCAGAACCGGGCCATGGAGACGTGTTCCGGGGCCTGGGCGTGTCGGAGTGGGGCCTGCTCCAGAACCGGGCCTTGGAACCTCGACGACACTGTTGTTCTATTCTGCATTTGATTTCTTCTCTTGCGATATTGTTT
The DNA here is from genome assembly GCF_963921795.1 of Nannobrachium achirus. Lineage (NCBI taxonomy): Eukaryota > Metazoa > Chordata > Actinopteri > Myctophiformes > Myctophidae > Nannobrachium > Nannobrachium achirus. The sequence goes on along the minus strand of NC_137825.1, from coordinate 35,552,806 downwards.
TCTCTCTACATACTGGGAACCTTGACGACGCCTGCCCTCCTCAACATCCAGGAAACTGTTGCATTTCCTTCCTCTCGACGTACAGGGTCTGCTCCAGAACCGGGCCATGGAGACGTGTTCCGGGGCCTGGGCGTGTCGGAGTGGTACTCGCTCCAGAACCGGGCCATGGAGACGTGTTGTGGGGCCTGCTCCAGAACTGGGCCTTGGAATGACAAGTCTCCTCTCAATATTCAGGGAACCTTGACGACACTGTTGTTCTACTCTGCATTTAATTTCTTCCCTTGCGATGTCATTGTTTTCTCTCTACAACTTGGAACCTCAATGACGCCTGCCCTCCTCAACATCCAGGAAACTGACGAGTTTCTTTTCTCCTAACATACAGGGTCCGCTCCAGAACTGGGCCATGGAGACTTGTTCCGAGGCCTGGGCTTGTCGGAGTGGGGCCTGCTCCAGAACCGGGCCTTGGAACCTCGACGACATCTGTTCTATTCTGCATTTGATTTCTTCACTTGCGATATCATTGTTTTCTCTCTACATACTGGGAACCTCGACGACGCCTGCCCTCCTCAACATCCAGGAAACTGTTGCATTTCCTTCCTCTCGACGTACAGGGTCTGCTCCAGAACCGGGCCATGGAGACGTGTTCCGGGGCCTGGGCGTGTCGGAGTGGGGCTCGCTCCAGAACCGGGCCATGGAGACGTGTTGTGGGGCCTGCTCCAGAACTGGGCCTTGGAATGACAAGTCTCCTCTCAATATTCAGGGAACCTTGACGACACTGTTGTTCTAATCTGCATTTAATTTCTTCCCTTGCGATGTCATTGTTTTCTCTCTACAACTTGGAACCTCAATGACGCCTGCCCTCCTCAACATCCAGGAAACTGTTGCATTTCCTTCCTCTCGACGTACAGGGTCTGCTCCAGAACCGGGCCATGGAGACGTGTTCCGGGGCCTGGGCGTGTCGGAGTGGGGCTCGCTCCAGAACCGGGCCTTGGAACCTCGACGACACTGTTGTTCTATTCTGCATTTGATTTCTTCTCTTGCGATATCATTGTTTTCTCTCTACATACTGGGAACCTTGACGACGCCTGCCCTCCTCAACATCCAGGAAACTGTTGCATTTCCTTCCTCTCGACGTACAGGGTCTGCTCCAGAACCGGGCCATGGAGACGTTTTCCGGGGCCTGGGCGTGTCGGAGTGGGGCTCGCTCCAGAACCGGGCCATGGAGACGTGTTGTGGGGCCTGCTCCAGAACTGGGCCTTGGAATGACAAGTCTCCTCTCAATATCCAGGGAACCTTGACGACACTGTTGTTCTACTCTGCATTTAATTTCTTCCCTTGCGATGTCATTGTTTTCTCTCTACAACTTGGAACCTCAATGACGCCTGCCCTCCTCAACATCCAGGAAACTGTCGCGTTTCTTTTCTCCTAACATACAGGGTCCGCTCCAGAACCGGGCCATGGAGACGTGTTCCGAGGCCTGGGCTTGTCGGAGTGGGGCCTGTTCCAGAACCGGGCCTTGGAACCTCGACGACACTGTTGTTCTATTCTGCATTTGATTTCTTCTCTTGCGATATCATTGTTTTCTCTCTACATACTGGGAACCTTGACGACGCCTGCCCTCCTCAACATCCAGGAAACTGTTGCATTTCCTTCCTCTCGACGTACAGGGTCTGCTCCAGAACCGGGCCATGGAGACGTGTTCCGGGGCCTGGACGTGTCGGAGTGGGGCTCGCTCCAGAACCGGGCCATGGAGACGTGTTCCGGGGCCTGGGCGTGTCGGAGTGGGGCCTGCTCCAGAACTGGGCCTTGGAATGACAAGTCTCCTCTCAATATTCAGGGAACCTTGACGACACTGTTGTTCTACTCTGCATTTAATTTCTTCCATTGCGATGTCATTGTTTTCTCTCTACAACTTGGAACCTCAATGACGCCTGCCCTCCTCAACATCCAGGAAACTGTCGCGTTTCTTTTCTCCTAACATACAGGGTCCGCTACAGAACTGGGCTATGGAGACGTGTTCCGTGGCCTGGGCGTGTCGGAGTGGGGCCTGCTCCAGAACCGGGCCATGGAGACGTGTTCCGAGGCCTGGGCGTGTCGGAGTGGGGCCTGCTCCAGAACCGGGCCTTGGAACCTCGACGACACTGTTCTATTCTGCATTTGATTTCTTCACTTGCGATATCATTGTTTTCTCTCTACATACTGGGAACCTCGACAACGCCTGCCCTCCTCAACATCCAGGAAACTGTTGCATTTCCTTCCTCTCGACATACAGGTTCTGCTCCAGAACCGGGCCATGGAGACGTGTTCCAGGGCCTGGATGTGTCGGAGTGGGGCCTGCTCCAGAACCGGGCTTGGAACCTCGACGACACTGTTCTATTCTGCATTTGATTTCTTCACTTGCGATATCATTGTTTTCTCTCTACATACTGGGAACCTCGACGACGCCTGCCCTCCTCAACATCCAGGAAACTGTTGCATTTCCTTCCTCTCGACATACAGGGCCTGCTCCAGAACCGGGCCATGGAGACGTGTTCCAGGGCCTGGGTGTGTCGGAGTGGGGCCTGCTCCAGAACCGGGCTTGGAACCTCGACGACACTGTTCTATTCTGCATTTGATTTCTTCACTTGCGATATCATTGTTTTCTCTCTACATACTGGGAACCTCGACGACGCCTGCCCTCCTCAACATCCAGGAAACTGTCGCGTTTCTTTTCTCCTAACATACAGGGTCCGCTCCAGAACTGGGCCATGGAGACGTGTTCCGTGGCCTGGGCGTTTCGGAGTGGGGCCTGCTCCAGAACCGGGCCATGGAGACGTGTTCCGAGGCCTGGGCTTGTCGGAGTGGGGCCTGCTCCAGAACCGGGCCTTGGAACCTCGACGACACTGTTCTATTCTGCATTTGATTTCTTCACTTGCGATATAATTGTTTTCTCTCTACATACTGGGAACCTCGACGACGCCTGCCCTCCTCAGCATCCAGGAAACTGTTGCATTTCCTTCCTCTCGACGTACAGGGTCTGCTCCAGAACCGGGCAATGGAGACGTGTTCCGGGGCCTGGGCGTGTCGGAGTGGGGCCTGCTCCAGAACTGGGCCTTGGAATGACAAGTCTCCTCTCAATATTCAGGGAACCTTGACGACACTGTTGTTCTATTCTGCATTTAATTTCTTCCCTTGCGATGTCATTGTTTTCTCTCTACAACTTGGAACCTCAATGACGCCTGCCCTCCTCAACATCCAGGAAACTGTCGCGTTTCTTTTCTCCTAACATACAGGGTCCGCTCCAGAACTGGGCCATGGAGACGTTTGGGCCATGGAGACGTGTTCCGTGGCCTGGGCGTGTCGGAGTGGGGCCTGCTCCAGAACCGGGCCATGGAGACGTGTTCCGAGGCCTGGGCTTGTCGGAGTGGGGCCTGCTCCAGAACCGGGCCTTGGAACCTCGACGACACTGTTCTATTCTGCATTTGATTTCTTCACTTGCGATATCATTATTTTCTCTCTACATACTGGGAACCTCGACGACGCCTGCCCTCCTCAGCATCCAGGAAACTGTTGCATTTCCTTCCTCTCGACATACAGGGTCTGCTCCAGAACCGGGCCATGGAGACGTGTTCCGGGGCCTGAGCGTGTCGGAGTGGGGCTCACTCCAGAACCGGGCCATGGAGACGTGTTCTGGGGCCTGGGCGTGTCGGAGTGGGGCCTGCTCCAGAACCGGGCCTTGGAACCTTGACGACACTGTTGTTCTATTCTGCATTTGATTTCTTCTCTTGCTATATAATTGTTTTCTCTCTACATACTGGGAACCTTGACGACGCCTGCCCTCCTCAACATCCAGGAAACTGTTGCATTTCCTTCCTCTCGACGTACAGGGTCTGCTCCAGAACCGGGCAATGGAGACGTGTTCCGGGGCCTGGGCGTGTCGGAGTGGGGCCTGCTCCAGAACTGGGCCTTGGAATGACAATTCTCCTCTCAATATTCAGGGAACCTTGACGACACTGTTGTTCTATTCTGCATTTAATTTCTTCCCTTGAGATGTCATTGTTTTCTCTCTACAACTTGGAACCTCAATGACGCCTGCCCTCCTCAACCTCCAGGAAACTGTCGCGTTTCTTTTCTCCTAACATACAGGGTCTGCTCCAGAACTGGGCCATGGAGACGTTTGGGCCATGGAGACGTCTTCCGTGGCCTGGGCGTGTCGGAGTGGGGCCTGCTCCAGAACCGGGCCATGGAGACGTGTTCCGAGGCCTGGGCTTGTCTGAGTGGGGCCTGCTCCAGAACCGGGCCTTGGAACCTCGACGACACTGTTCTATTCTGCATTTGATTTCTTCACTTGCGATATCATTGTTTTCTCTCTACATACTGGGCACCTCGACGACGCCTGCCCTCCTCAACATCCAGGAAACTGTTGCATTTCCTTCCTCTCGACATACAGGGTCTGCTCCAGAACCGGGCCATGGAGACGCGTTCCCCGGCCTGGGCGTGTCGGAGTGGGGCTCACTCCAGAACCGGGCCATGGAGACGTGTTCCGGGGCCTGGGCGTGTCGGAGTTGGGCCTGCTCCAGAACCGGGCCATGGAGACGTTTTCCGGGGCCTTGGCGTGTCGGAGTGGGGCCTGCTCCAGAACCGGGCCTTGGAACCTCGACGACACTGTTGTTCTATTCTGCATTTGATTTCTTCTCTTGCGATATCATTGTTTTCTCTCTACATACTGGGAACCTTGACGACGCCTGCCCTCCTCAACATCCAGGAAACTGTTGCATTTCCTTCCTCTCGACGTACAGGGTCTGCTCCAGAACCGGGCCATGGAGACGTGTTCCGGGGCCTGGGCGTGTCGGAGTGGGGCTCGCTCCAGAACCGGGCCATGGAGACGTGTTGTGGGGCCTGCTCCAGAACTGGGCCTTGGAATGACAAGTCTCCTCTCAATATCCAGGGAACCTTGACGACACTGTTGTTCTACTCTGCATTTAATTTCTTCCCTTGCGATGTCATTGTTTTCTCTCTACAACTTGGAACCTCAATGACGCCTGCCCTCCTTAACATCCAGGAAACTGTCGCGTTTCTTTTCTCCTAACATACAGGGTCCGCTCCAGAACCGGGCCATGGAGACGTGTTCCGAGGCCTGGGCTTGTCGGAGTGGGGCCTGTTCCAGAACCGGGCCTTGGAACCTCGACGACACTGTTGTTCTATTCTGCATTTGATTTCTTCTCTTGCGATATCATTGTTTTCTCTCTACATACTGGGAACCTTGACGACGCCTGCCCTCCTCAACATCCAGGAAACTGTTGTATTTCCTTCCTCTCGACGTACAGGGTCTGCTCCAGAACCGGGCCATGGAGACGTGTTCCGGGGCCTGGGCGTGTCGGAGTGGGGCTCGCTCCAGAACCGGGCCATGGAGACGTGTTCCGGGGCCTGGGCGTGTCGGAGTGGGGCCTGCTCCAGAACTGGGCCTTGGAATGACAAGTCTCCTCTCAATATTCAGGGAACCTTGACGACACTGTTGTTCTACTCTGCATTTAATTTCTTCCATTGCGATGTCATTGTTTTCTCTCTACAACTTGGAACCTCAATGACGCCTGCCCTCCTCAACATCCAGGAAACTGTCGCGTTTCTTTTCTCCTAACATACAGGGTCCGCTACAGAACTGGGCTATGGAGACGTGTTCCGTGGCCTGGGCGTGTCGGAGTGGGGCCTGCTCCAGAACCGGGCCATGGAGACGTGTTCCGAGGCCTGGGCGTGTCGGAGTGGGGCCTGCTCCAGAACCGGGCCTTGGAACCTCGACGACACTGTTCTATTCTGCATTTGATTTCTTCACTTGCGATATCATTGTTTTCTCTCTACATACTGGGAACCTCGACAACGCCTGCCCTCCTCAACATCCAGGAAACTGTTGCATTTCCTTCCTCTCGACATACAGGGCTTGCTCCAGAACCGGGCCATGGAGACGTGTTCCAGGGCCTGGGTGTGTCGGAGTGGGGCCTGCTCCAGAACCGGGCTTGGAACCTCGACGACACTGTTCTATTCTGCATTTGATTTCTTCACTTGCGATATCATTGTTTTCTCTCTACATACTGGGAACCTCGACGACGCCTGCCCTCCTCAACATCCAGGAAACTGTTGCATTTCCTTCCTCTCGACATACAGGGCCTGCTCCAGAACCGGGCCATGGAGACGTGTTCCAGGGCCTGGGTGTGTCGGAGTGGGGCCTGCTCCAGAACCGGGCTTGGAACCTCGACGACACTGTTCTATTCTGCATTTGATTTCTTCTCTTGCGATATCATTGTTTTCTCTCTACATACTGGGAACCTTGACGACGCCTGCCCTCCTCAACATCCAGGAAACTGTTGCATTTCCTTCCTCTCGACGTACAGGGTCTGCTCCAGAACCGGGCCATGGAGACGTGTTCCGGGGCCTGGGCGTGTCGGAGTGGGGCTCGCTCCAGAACCGGGCCATGGAGACGTGTTGTGGGGCCTGCTCCAGAACTGGGCCTTGGAATGACAAGTCTCCTCTCAATATCCAGGGAACCTTGACGACACTGTTGTTCTACTCTGCATTTAATTTCTTCCCTTGCGATGTCATTGTTTTCTCTCTACAACTTGGAACCTCAATGACGCCTGCCCTCCTCAACATCCAGGAAACTGTCGCGTTTCTTTTCTCCTAACATACAGGGTCCGCTCCAGAACCGGGCCATGGAGACGTGTTCCGAGGCCTGGGCTTGTCGGAGTGGGGCCTGTTCCAGAACCGGGCCTTGGAACCTCGACGACACTGTTGTTCTATTCTGCATTTGATTTCTTCTCTTGCGATATCATTGTTTTCTCTCTACATACTGGGAACCTTGACGACGCCTGCCCTCCTCAACATCCAGGAAACTGTTGTATTTCCTTCCTCTCGACGTACAGGGTCTGCTCCAGAACCGGGCCATGGAGACGTGTTCCGGGGCCTGGGCGTGTCGGAGTGGGGCTCGCTCCAGAACCGGGCCATGGAGACGTGTTCCGGGGCCTGGGCGTGTCGGAGTGGGGCCTGCTCCAGAACTGGGCCTTGGAATGACAAGTCTCCTCTCAATATTCAGGGAACCTTGACGACACTGTTGTTCTACTCTGCATTTAATTTCTTCCATTGCGATGTCATTGTTTTCTCTCTACAACTTGGAACCTCAATGACGCCTGCCCTCCTCAACATCCAGGAAACTGTCGCGTTTCTTTTCTCCTAACATACAGGGTCCGCTACAGAACTGGGCTATGGAGACGTGTTCCGTGGCCTGGGCGTGTCGGAGTGGGGCCTGCTCCAGAACCGGGCCATGGAGACGTGTTCCGAGGCCTGGGCGTGTCGGAGTGGGGCCTGCTCCAGAACCGGGCCTTGGAACCTCGACGACACTGTTCTATTCTGCATTTGATTTCTTCACTTGCGATATCATTGTTTTCTCTCTACATACTGGGAACCTCGACAACGCCTGCCCTCCTCAACATCCAGGAAACTGTTGCATTTCCTTCCTCTCGACATACAGGGCCTGCTCCAGAACCGGGCCATGGAGACGTGTTCCAGGGCCTGGGTGTGTCGGAGTGGGGCCTGCTCCAGAACCGGGCTTGGAACCTCGACGACACTGTTCTATTCTGCATTTGATTTCTTCACTTGCGATATCATTGTTTTCTCTCTACATACTGGGAACCTCGACGACGCCTGCCCTCCTCAACATCCAGGAAACTGTTGCATTTCCTTCCTCTCGACATACAGGGCCTGCTCCAGAACCGGGCCATGGAGACGTGTTCCAGGGCCTGGGTGTGTCGGAGTGGGGCCTGCTCCAGAACCGGGCTTGGAACCTCGACGACACTGTTCTATTCTGCATTTGATTTCTTCACTTGCGATATCATTGTTTTCTCTCTACATACTGGGAACCTCGACGACGCCTGCCCTCCTCAACATCCAGGAAACTGTCGCGTTTCTTTTCTCCTAACATACAGGGTCCGCTCCAGAACTGGGCCAAGGAGACGTGTTCCGTGGCCTGGGCGTTTCGGAGTGGGGCCTGCTCCAGAACCGGGCCATGGAGACGTGTTCCGAGGCCTGGGCTTGTTGGAGTGGGGCCTGCTCCAGAACCGGGCCTTGGAACCTCGACGACACTGTTCTATTCTGCATTTGATTTCTTCACTTGCGATATCATTGTTTTCTCTCTACATACTGGGAACCTCGACGACGCCTGCCCTCCTCAGCATCCAGGAAACTGTTGCATTTCCTTCCTCTCGACATACAGGGTCTGCTCCAGAACCGGGCCAAGGAGACGTGTTCCGTGGCCTGGGCGTTTCGGAGTGGGGCCTGCTCCAGAACCGGGCCATGGAGACGTGTTCCGAGGCCTGGGCGTGTCGGAGTGGGGCCTGCTCCAGAACCGGGCCTTGGAACCTTGACGACACTGTTCTATTCTGCATTTGATTTCTTCACTTGCGATATCATTGTTTTCTCTCTACATACTGGGAACCTCGACGACGCCTGCCCTCCTCAACATCGAGGAAACTGTTGCATTTCCTTCCTCTCGACATACAGGGTCTGCTCCAGAACCGGGCCATGGAGACGTGTTCCAGGGCCTGGGTGTGTCGGAGTGGGGCCTTCTCCAGAACCGGGCTTGGAACCTCGACGACACTGTTCTATTCTGCATTTGATTTCTTCACTTGCGATATCATTGTTTTCTCTCTACATACTGGGAACCTCGACGACGCCTGCCCTCCTCAACATCCAGGAAACTGTTGCATTTCCTTCCTCTCGACATACAGGGTCTGCTCCAGAACCGGGCCATGGAGACGTGTTCCCCGGCCTGGGCGTGTCGGAGTGGGGCTCACTCCAGAACCGGGCCATGGAGACGTGTTCCGGGGCCTGGGCGTGTCGGAGTTGGGCCTGCTCCAGAACCGGGCCATGGAGACGTGTTCCGGGGCCTGGGCGTGTCGGAGTGGGGCCTGCTCCAGAACCGGGCCTTGGAACCTCGACGACACTGTTGTTCTATTCTGCATTTGATTTCTTCTCTTGCGATATCATTGTTTTCTCTCTACATACTGGGAACCTTGACGACGCCTGCCCTCCTCAACATCCAGGAAACTGTTGCATTTCCTTCCTCTCGACGTACAGGGTCTGCTCCAGAACCGGGCCATGGAGACGTGTTCCGGGGCCTGGGCGTGTCGGAGTGGTACTCGCTCCAGAACCGGGCCATGGAGACGTGTTGTGGGGCCTGCTCCAGAACTGGGCCTTGGAATGACAAGTCTCCTCTCAATATTCAGGGAACCTTGACGACACTGTTGTTCTACTCTGCATTTAATTTCTTCCCTTGCGATGTCATTGTTTTCTCTCTACAACTTGGAACCTCAATGACGCCTGCCCTCCTCAACATCCAGGAAACTGACGAGTTTCTTTTCTCCTAACATACAGGGTCCGCTCCAGAACTGGGCCATGGAGACTTGTTCCGAGGCCTGGGCTTGTCGGAGTGGGGCCTGCTCCAGAACCGGGCTTGGAACCTCGACGACACTGTTCTATTCTGCATTTGATTTCTTCACTTGCGATATCATTGTTTTCTCTCTACATACTGGGAACCTCGACGACGCCTGCCCTCCTCAACATCCAGGAAACTGTTGCATTTCCTTCCTCTCGACGTACAGGGTCTGCTCCAGAACCGGGCCATGGAGACGTGTTCCGGGGCCTGGGCGTGTCGGAGTGGGGCTCGCTCCAGAACCGGGCCATGGAGACGTGTTGTGGGGCCTGCTCCAGAACTGGGCCTTGGAATGACAAGTCTCCTCTCAATATTCAGGGAACCTTGACGACACTGTTGTTCTAATCTGCATTTAATTTCTTCCCTTGCGATGTCATTGTTTTCTCTCTACAACTTGGAACCTCAATGACGCCTGCCCTCCTCAACATCCAGGAAACTGTTGCATTTCCTTCCTCTCGACGTACAGGGTCTGCTCCAGAACCGGGCCATGGAGACGTGTTCCGGGGCCTGGGCGTGTCGGAGTGGGGCTCGCTCCAGAACCGGGCCTTGGAACCTCGACGACACTGTTGTTCTATTCTGCATTTGATTTCTTCTCTTGCGATATCATTGTTTTCTCTCTACATACTGGGAACCTTGACGACGCCTGCCCTCCTCAACATCCAGGAAACTGTTGCATTTCCTTCCTCTCGACGTACAGGGTCTGCTCCAGAACCGGGCCATGGAGACGTTTTCCGGGGCCTGGGCGTGTCGGAGTGGGGCTCGCTCCAGAACCGGGCCATGGAGACGTGTTGTGGGGCCTGCTCCAGAACTGGGCCTTGGAATGACAAGTCTCCTCTCAATATCCAGGGAACCTTGACGACACTGTTGTTCTACTCTGCATTTAATTTCTTCCCTTGCGATGTCATTGTTTTCTCTCTACAACTTGGAACCTCAATGACGCCTGCCCTCCTCAACATCCAGGAAACTGTCGCGTTTCTTTTCTCCTAACATACAGGGTCCGCTCCAGAACCGGGCCATGGAGACGTGTTCCGAGGCCTGGGCTTGTCGGAGTGGGGCCTGTTCCAGAACCGGGCCTTGGAACCTCGACGACACTGTTGTTCTATTCTGCATTTGATTTCTTCTCTTGCGATATCATTGTTTTCTCTCTACATACTGGGAACCTTGACGACGCCTGCCCTCCTCAACATCCAGGAAACTGTTGCATTTCCTTCCTCTCGACGTACAGGGTCTGCTCCAGAACCGGGCCATGGAGACGTGTTCCGGGGCCTGGATGTGTCGGAGTGGGGCTCGCTCCAGAACCGGGCCATGGAGACGTGTTCCGGGGCCTGGGCGTGTCGGAGTGGGGCCTGCTCCAGAACTGGGCCTTGGAATGACAAGTCTCCTCTCAATATTCAGGGAACCTTGACGACACTGTTGTTCTACTCTGCATTTAATTTCTTCCATTGCGATGTCATTGTTTTCTCTCTACAACTTGGAACCTCAATGACGCCTGCCCTCCTCAACATCCAGGAAACTGTCGCGTTTCTTTTCTCCTAACATACAGGGTCCGCTACAGAACTGGGCTATGGAGACGTGTTCCGTGGCCTGGGCGTGTCGGAGTGGGGCCTGCTCCAGAACCGGGCCATGGAGACGTGTTCCGAGGCCTGGGCGTGTCGGAGTGGGGCCTGCTCCAGAACCGGGCCTTGGAACCTCGACGACACTGTTCTATTCTGCATTTGATTTCTTCACTTGCGATATCATTGTTTTCTCTCTACATACTGGGAACCTCGACAACGCCTGCCCTCCTCAACATCCAGGAAACTGTTGCATTTCCTTCCTCTCGACATACAGGTTCTGCTCCAGAACCGGGCCATGGAGACGTGTTCCAGGGCCTGGGTGTGTCGGAGTGGGGCCTGCTCCAGAACCGGGCTTGGAACCTCGACGACACTGTTCTATTCTGCATTTGATTTCTTCACTTGCGATATCATGGTTTTCTCTCTACATACTGGGAACCTCGACGACGCCTGCCCTCCTCAACATCCAGGAAACTGTTGCATTTCCTTCCTCTCGACATACAGGGCCTGCTACAGAACCGGGCCATGGAGACGTGTTCCGGGGCCTGGGCGTGTCGGAGTGGGGCCTGCTCCAGAACCGGGCCTTGGAACCTCGACGACACTGTTGTTCTATTCTGCATTTGATGTCTTCTCTTGCGATATCATTGTTTTCTCTCTACATACTGGGCACCTCGACGACGCCTGCCCTCCTCAACATCCAGGAAACTGTTGCATTTCCTTCCTCTCGACATACAGGGTCTGCTCCAGAACCGGGCCATGGAGACGTGTTCCGGGGCCTGGGCGTGTCGGAGTTGGGCCTGCTCCAGAACCGGGCCATGGAGACGTGTTCCGGGGCCTGGGCGTGTCGGAGTGGGGCCTGCTCCAGAACCGGGCCTTGGAACCTCGACGACACTGTTGTTCTATTCTGCATTTGATTTCTTCTCTTGCGATATCATTGTTTTCTCTCTACATACTGAGAACCTCAACGACGCCTGCCCTCCTCAATATCCAGGAAACTGTTGCATTTCCTTCCTCTCGACGTACAGGGTCTGCTCCAGAACCGGGCCATGGAGACGTGTTCCGGGGCCTGGGCGTGTCGGAGTGGGGCTCGCTCCAGAACCGGGCCATGGAGACTTGTTCCGGGGCCTGGGCGTGTCGGAGTGGGGCCTGCTCCAGAACTGGGCCTTGGAATGACAAGTCTCCTCTCAATATTCAGGGAACCTTGACGACACTGTTGTTCTACTCTGCATTTAATTTCTTCCATTGCGATGTCATTGTTTTCTCTCTACAACTTGGAACCTCAATGACGCCTGCCCTCCTCAACATCCAGGAAACTGTCGCGTTTCTTTTCTCCTAACATACAGGGTCCGCTACAGAACTGGGCTATGGAGACGTGTTCCGTGGCCTGGGCGTGTCGGAGTGGGGCCTGCTCCAGAACCGGGCCATTGAGACGTGTTCCGAGGCCTGGGCGTGTCGGAGTGGGGCCTGCTCCAGAACCGGGCCTTGGAACCTCGACGACACTGTTCTATTCTGCATTTGATTTCTTCACTTGCGATATCATTGTTTTCTCTCTACATACTGGGAACCTCGACAACGCCTGCCCTCCTCAACATCCAGGAAACTGTTGCATTTCCTTCCTCTCGACATACAGGGCCTGCTCCAGAACCGGGCCATGGAGACGTGTTCCAGGGCCTGGGTGTGTCGGAGTGGGGCCTGCTCCAGAACCGGGCTTGGAACCTCGACGACACTGTTCTATTCTGCATTTGATTTCTTCACTTGCGATATCATGGTTTTCTCTCTACATACTGGGAACCTCGACGACGCCTGCCCTCCTCAACATCCAGGAAACTGTTGCATTTCCTTCCTCTCGACATACAGGGCCTGCTACAGAACCGGGCCATGGAGACGTGTTCCGGGGCCTGGGCGTGTCGGAGTGGGGCCTGCTCCAGAACCGGGCCTTGGAACCTCGACGACACTGTTGTTCTATTCTGCATTTGATGTCTTCTCTTGCGATATCATTGTTTTCTCTCTACATACTGGGCACCTCGACGACGCCTGCCCTCCTCAACATCCAGGAAACTGTTGCATTTCCTTCCTCTCGACATACAGGGTCTGCTCCAGAACCGGGCCATGGAGACGTGTTCCGGGGCCTGGGCGTGTCGGAGTTGGGCCTGCTCCAGAACCGGGCCATGGAGACGTGTTCCGGGGCCTGGGCGTGTCGGAGTGGGGCCTGCTCCAGAACCGGGCCTTGGAACCTCGACGACACTGTTGTTCTATTCTGCATTTGATTTCTTCTCTTGCGATATCATTGTTTTCTCTCTACATACTGGGAACCTTGACGACGCCTGCCCTCCTCAACATCCAGGAAACTGTTGCATTTCCTTCCTCTCGACGTACAGGGTCTGCTCCAGAATCGGGCCATGGAGACGTATTCCGGGGCCTGGGCGTGTCGGAGTGGTGCTCGCTCCAGAACCGGGCCATGGAGACGTGTTCCGGGGCCTGGGCGTGTCGGAGTGGGGCTTGCTCCAGAACTGGGCCTTGGAATGACAAGTCTCCTCTCAATATTCAGGGAACCTTGACGACACTGTTGTTCTACTCTGCATTTAATTTCTTCCCTTGCGATGTCATTGTTTTCTCTCTACAACTTGGAACCTCAATGACGCCTGCCCTCCTCAACATCCAGGAAACTGTCGAGTTTCTTTTCTCCTAACATACAGGGTCCGCTACAGAACTGGGCCATGGAGACGTGTTCCGAGGCCTGGGCTTGTCTGAGTGGGGCCTGCTCCAGAACCGGGCCTTGGAACCTCGACGACACTGTTCTATTCTGCATTTGATTTCTTCACTTGCGATATCATTGTTTTCTCTCTACATACTGGGAACCTCGACGACGCCTGCCCTCCTCAACATCCAGGAAACTGTTGCATTTCCTTCCTCTCGACATACAGGGTCTGCTCCAGAACCGGGCCATGGAGACGTGTTCCGGGGCCTGGGCGTGTCGGAGTGGGGCTCACTCCAGAACCGGGCCATGGAGACGTGTTCCGGGGCCTGGGCGTGTCGGAGTTGGGCCTGCTCCAGAACCGGGCCATGGAGACGTGTTCTGTTGTTCTATTCTGTATTTGATTTCTTCTCTTGCGATATCATTGTTTTCTCTCTACATACTGGGAACCTTGACGACGCCTGCCCTCCTCAACATCCAGGAAACTGTTGCATTTCCTTCCTCTCGACGTACAGGGTCTGCTCCAGAACCGGGCCATGGAGACGTGTTCCGGGGCCTGGGCGTGTCGGAGTGGGGCCTGCTCCAGAACTGGGCCTTGGAATGACAAGTCTCCTCTCAATATTCAGGGAACCTTGACGACACTGTTGTTCTACTCTGCATTTAATTTCTTCCCTTGCGATGTCATTGTTTTCTCTCTACGACTTGGAACCTCAATGACGCCTGCCCTGCTCAACATCCAGGAAACTGTCGCGTTTCTTTTCTCCTAACATACAGGGTCCGCTCCAGAACTGGGCTATGGAGACGTGTTCCGTGGCCTGGGCGTGTCGGAGTGGGGCCTGCTCCAGAACCGGGCCATGGAGACGTGTTCCGAGGCCTGGGCGTGTCGGAGTGGGGCCTGCTCCAGAACCGGGCCTTGGAACCTCGACGACACTGTTCAGACAGTTTTTTTTTAAAGAAACTCCAGCTTGTTGGTGTCACTGCCATGCTGCTGGCCTCAAAGTACAAGGAGAAGTCATGGGGCGGAGACATGCCTGGGTCCAGGACTTTGACGACATCACATACAACACCTTCACAACTTTGAGCCGGGGCGTCCGCTGCCGTTGTACTTCCTCAGGAGAGCTTCCAAGGCTGCAACCGTGAGTCCCTGTCCACATTGTTCACATGGTTCATTAACATACTAACATAGTGCAGAGGGTCCAATCTGATCACTAAACGTTCTAAGGCTTTATTCAGACTGCAGGCAAATCTCATTTCTTTCCCAAATCTGATATTTATTTATTCAGACATATGCAACACTATAACAGGATCTACTACTCATCTAAAAAATAAATAACGATTTCTGGCGAGTGTTGCAGTCGTGTGAACCTTTATAAATTAGGCATCAGTGTCAGAGGTACAGACTGAGACACACATTGTTACCAGATTTTAATTAGATTTCAATCCACCTAGGAATGTGGATTTCAATCCACATTCCAAAATAACTAGCTAATATCCAACCAGCTAATATCTGATTAGCAATAATCATATCTGATTAGCAATAATCGGACTCCACAAGGTTTTATGCTGTTCAGAAGTGAACTCAGGCGATGACAGATGAAAATGGTTAAAGATGTAGCCGAGGTTTTGGCATTTGTATTTGCAAGAAGTATTTTAAATAGTGTTTGTTTGTTTGTTCCAGTCTTCTATGGAGATGCACACGCTGGTCAACTATCTGATGGAGCTGACACTTTTCGACTACGACATGGTTCACTACCGGCCGTCTGATCGCTGCTGCTTCCCTGTTCCTCTCCCAGCTGCTGCTGGATGGCATGTCATGGGTGAGTTGACTAGAACCAATATATATATATTATTCTTTTACTCGAGTTGTGACCCATAAAAATGTGTCTATGACCAACAATTGGCTCCTGACTCACTGTTTGGGAAACAGTGCTATAATGGATACATCATGGACATGTTGGCTTGTATTAATACAGATGGCTAGCTGGACACCACCCTGGCCACAATAGGACTTCCGGTTGGTTCTAGCGGAAGTGGCGGAAGTGCTGTGTTTAACGGAAGTTATGTCATGCGTTGTAGTCTTCCGTTGAAATTCTCACGGCGGAAGTTGAACAGTCTCTGCCTGATATGGTCACCAGGCTTTTCTCTTCGCAGATGAGTAATAAGCCTGGCTACGCGAGGCTAGCTGGACACTGTCTTTTGGTTCTAATTGTTTTTGCTTCATGCGTTACAGACTCCTACAGAGCAGTACTACACCAAATATGACGAGGCTCACCTAAAGCCAATCATGCAACACATCGCCAAGAATGTAGTGGCCGTTAACCAGTGGAAAACAGAGCTCCAGGTAAGTTCACAAACTAAGGCATTTGGAAGTTGCAGTAAAGGCCGGTCCACAGCAATCCAACTCCTTGCAACCATGATCCCCAAATGGCAGTTGCAAGCAGAATAAAACTTTGGATTTAGTTTAGTCAGTCTTTTTGAAATCTTTTTTTTTTTTTTTTATTGCGACCGGAGGTCGCAGTTTAGTATGTGAGACGGCACATGCTGACTCCGTCCGTCTGGAAGTGTACACTTTTTTACGGCCTATGGGTCGATTCACACTAATAGTGAGCCTAACTAATTTCGGTTGGGTCGTCGTTGTCCCCGGTTCGGGGGGGCGTCAACCGAATAAACTCGGCTTCACGGTGCTGCCGAAATGTTGTGCCCTCCCGACTTAATTTCCGTACTCAGCGGTGTCTTCTCACACGCACGCACACACGCGCACACGGTTTTGCTGCGTCTCGCTATCGCTGACCGTTTTTAAGAGGAAAGAAGAGCTTAAAGTAAACACAACTTTAGTGTTCCGTGTTGATAGCCTATATAGCCGACCTGCAAGCTCCGCGACGAACTGTGACTTTGATGCATGCAGAAAGAGAGGCAGCACGTCTATAATGTGAGCTTGTAGATTGAATGTTTTCGACGGAGCTCGCGCGTGTGTGAGAGTGGGTTACACCCCGCCATACCGACGCCCTGCCACTCCGACCATTGACTTCTATGGGTCTAAATGGCGGGGTGCTCCCTCTTTTCTATGCACATCGCCTTTACGACCCTAAACGTCTCGATTCAGAAACACCGCCATTTCGAATAAACCGTCGGCAGGGTGTCCCCGTTTTGCTATAGACATCACCACTCCGACCCTAGGCTAGCCCTTCTATGCGCGGCCGCTGCTTCTATACAAGCGAACGATTCAACTGTGCGTAGAGCGGCAGTTCATAGGGGTGGAAGAAAAAAAAAAAAAAGGAATGAGTTTATGTGCGCATCTCCCCCCATCTCTCTCTCTCTTTCTTTCTCTCTCTCCCTCTCTTTCTCTCTCTCTCCCTCTCTTTCTCTCTCTCTCCCTCTCTTTCTCTCTCTCTCCCTCTCTTTCTCTCTCTCTCTCCCTGTCTTTCTCTCTCTCTCTCTCTCTCTCTCTCTCTCTCTCTCTCTCTCTCTCTCTCTCTCTCTCTAACGCAATCTTGTAACGGGCTAGTATTATTTCTGTACTTCAAGCTTGATGGTTTGATGGAGGGACAATTAAAACATTTATACACTGAATGAATATAGACACTTCACAGATATACAGTACTTAAAATTAGAAAAATCCATTGAGAATTGACCGAGCAATAAGGCTTTGTGCGTCCACCGAGGCGGCACCGACACCCAGGAAGCCCGGGGGTCCCCGCGGACCACCGCCTGTCCCCCCGCCGTTCAGTGGGCACCTGGGCCAGCCTGCCTCCAGGACCACGGACAGCAACAACGTCATTCCCCATTAATGATTGAATAATATCCTACAGAACAGATGAAATCACGTAGCTGTAATGTAGGCTATATTGCTGGCTTAATTTTTAATTATTGGGAGCAATAAATATAGTCTATACGCCTACTTGATTCAACAATAAATAGGCTCAAGAAAGTTGCCAAATTACAATGGGTCACTGTGACATGGCTTATTTAATCAAATCTAATCAATAGTATGCCTTTGGGTAGCTCACCAGATCTGCAAACTCGCAAGCATGCATGTTGTGTAGTCTGTAGACACACCTCATTGTGAGCTTGTAGATCTGCAATTTTTCGCAGTTTGGCTGGGGTCTGTCTTGTTATCAAATGATATCGTCGGCCCAAAACAGATGGACATGGAATATACAGTATAGCTACTGACAAGGCGCACAGTTGTGCACGACGCTGTCTGTCTGTCGCGCTGCTGCATTAGGCCTACGGTATATCATTATCATCATCACATAAACAATCCATATTTGCGCGCCTGACGGCCCATAGGCCTATAAGATAGCCTAATAGGCTCCAATCGCTCCATGTACAAGTGCATTAAACGAACAAAAAGGCTTAAATACTTCTAAAATGGACAATTTCTTATATCCCTTTACCCCAGTCCCCTTAATTTATCTGATGAAGGATATAGGATATTTTGCTGGTGGTTTCGTTATTCGTAGGCTATTTATGATCGCAAGCCAAGAAGACAATTAAGGTGGCGTTTCCAAAACGTTTCTGGACACACACGCACGCACACGCACACATTTGCGCTCTTAAGTTAATATGTAGGCCTATTGCTGCAACCAAATCGCCCCTCGGGGACAAACGAATATACATGTAGGCGGCAGCCTAAATGAACTTGAACTTTATCGGTCGGAATGGGGAGGGGTCGAGACCTCCAATATTTGCATGCGACTTCGGCACTAGCCGTTAAGAAAGTATGGATGAACTCCCCCCGAACCTAAATAATTTTGTGTCGGGGAGCCCTCCCGAACCGAAATTAGTTAGGCTCCTTATTAGAGTGTGAAACGACGCTATGGGTTTGCCGCTCTGACATCATGCTCTGATATCACTGTGATGTCAGGGGAACCATATTCTAACAGAATGGGTTTGCCGCCGCTCTGAGTTTAGTTTAGTTTATTAACCCTTTCCAAGCCACGGGGAGCCCCTTAATATTAAAACCGGAATATACCGGACATCTGAGCAAGGGTGTCTCAGCCGCGCCGTCTTTTACCGTACTTGGTCATTAAAACCGAAATAAATTATTTTTATCCGATAAAATCGGCGATCGTCTAACCTTCCCTAGTCACCGCTCGTCCATCGATAGCTCATGGCTGCTTTGACAGGAAGCAGAAGTGACGTCAGTTCCATTCCTTCTTTAAGCTTCCTTGCTGTCGTCCGTTTACTGTTTATACACCAGTGCTTCTACAGCAGCAGTGCTGCGGGCTATGCGTGCGAAACTTTTCATTTCTACTCTTGAGTCACACATGGATTATTTGAGGCGACATTTACGTGAACGGATCGCGCACGCGAAACGCACGGGGACACGATGCGTCGGCCGAATCCCCCACTCTAAGCCAATGCAGATTGAGAATTTCACAGGGAACTGTGGTGAGTAAAACAACAGTATGATAATGGGGGATGAAGACCACGTGATATAGCGCTGGATGTCTGGTAAAATGAATGCGGTTCAGATCATAATATAATAATAGAAATTTCACGGCTAATCTACCAACAACCATTCTATTTCGGCTGGCAAACTGTTAAGGATCCCCATTAGTCTACACCGTAGTGGAGACTATTCTTCCTGGGGTCCAAGGAAGCATAAAACAACATCACAATACAAAAAAATAAAATGCAATACAGTATTATATTAAATCATATACAGCCTTTCCATGCTGGACTCTGCATGGCAGGGGTGTCCTCTTCCCTGAGCCAGGCCTAAGCCTGACCGCATACCTGGCTTCACGTTCTGGCTTCACTGTGATGTCACACTAACAGAATCCATTTTATGCCCACATATGAAGTTCTCTGATGTCATCAATATTAAGCCCATATCTAACTTATATCTGAATTCATATGGGAATGCCCATATATGGAGGCCAAATCGGCCACATACCACACTAACGGAATCCATATATGGCCAAGACAGATGGCCAAGACAGCCCATATCTTTGTGGCTGGTTCTACAGAAAGGGATCTCCATATTCATCATCTGGCCAGTGATGTATATCGGACCAGTTACCCATATATGGAGACCCCTGGTACCCATATATGGAGATCCATGTACTGTATATGGAGATATGCTGTGAGAGCCCAAACATGCTTACTCAGTTATTCGTTATGTGAAAGTCCTATGATGTCTATGACATCTGACATCATACCCTTTTATGCCCTGAGGCGTCTTACTAGTTTGTGACTAAGGATTCCCAAATGTTATAAATTAGGGCCTCTCCTGTTTTCATTGTACTACTGTTGTATTGTTGTTTTCCCCGTACCACCCATAACATGCATTTCATTATGTGGTCTCATTATGTAAATATCTTAATTAAATTATGTCAATATCCATGTAAATAGACATTCATCCAAGCATTCATTTAATAAAACTATTTTTGTGTGATTAACAGCGTTTGTTATTGTATGTTCAGCCTTTTAGTTTTTGTTGACATAGCTCAGGGGTAGAGAAACCGTTATTAGAGCACGAAGGGTTCCCGAAGGGTTCCCAGTTCGAATCCGGGCTCCCCCTGAGTTAATGTCGAAGGGTCCTTGGGCAAGACTCTGAACCCCACATTGCTCCCGGTGAGCTGGTTGGTGCCTTGCATGGTCTCCTCCACCACCGGTGTATGAATGTGTGCGTGAATGTAAAGCGCTTTGGATAAAAGCGCTATATAAATGCACCATTTACCATTTGTTGACCAAGGGTTTAAATTGCACAACTTGTTTTTAGGTGTTGAAGGTCTGAAGTTGCATCTATCCAAACCCATAGTATCTGAGATTGATGACTGAATACAAGTCTTTTCACTCTTGTTTATAACAAAAAGATTCTGCTGTGTTAAATATTATTTTAAAGCCACTTTGCTACAGAGGTCAAAGCTAGCTTAAAAAGGTTTTGAATTGGGTCTGACAGGAATGTTGGCAAAAGACAATGACAGTAGTGAACTAACAAAGGTCTCATTATCTAAATATCTATGTAATTATTTTACATTCATTAGCAAGGTAAAAAAGGTACAATTATTGCACTTTTTACTCCATTACAATTATTTGACAGCTTCAGTTAGACTACAGTTGCTTTGCTGAATTAGATTTCTATGCACAAAACATTAAACTATTAAGCCCTATTTCATACTTTGTCCATTTGAAAATACAAAATCTGACTACAAGCTCACAATGTGTTGCATGGTGATGCGTTTCCGTTGTGAGCTTGTAGATCGGCAATTTTCTGATGATGTTTCACAAATGTTGACAAATTGTAAGTTTAAAGTACATAGTCTTGCTTGGCCTGCTGCCTGGGATTATAAAGTTACCTCAGGTATGCATAAATTTACTCTGACAGTATATTAAACAGTATTAACACAGGTATTCTTAGTCAAAGTGGAAGCGAAACAGAGCGAGACAAGTAGGTTTAAATAAATAAACATATCCCCAGTAATGTCTGTAAATATATGAACAGTCAATCAACAGTGGATACTAGCTATACCAGCAGTATGTTTACTTTAGATACACAAACGGCACTTACAATTACAATTTAGGCATTTAGCAGACACTCTTAATCCAGAGCGACTTACAATAGGCAAGGACACTTGATTTTACTTTGAAGTGAAGTACATGCAATGATAAATATCTAGCAAATGTGTCTTATGAAAGTTTGTGTATACAGCAGCATAGCCTATCTAACATATAATTTTCCGAATGTCTGTCTGTCTGTCTGAGTGTCTGTCTGTCTGAAACCGCGTTTCTCCTCAGTGGCTGGAGCAATTGATCTGAAATCGCATCACCATCAGCATATGAACACACCTGACATAACTGTGAAGCCCGTTTGTCACTTTCACAAATCGTATGCTGTATAATTGCATTTTTATGGTGTATCTATATCTATTTAGCCTACAGTACCTTTTGTGACCACACATGTTAAGGGAGGGGCGCTGTTGTTCAGGCCATGCACAATCACACACAAACCCACACACACACACACACGGGGGGGGGGGGGGGGGGAGTGTGTGTGTGTGCGGGCGGGCGGGCGGGCGGGCGGGGGGGGTGGGGGGGGGGGGTGGTTCTGGCCCTGTTACAGATGTTGTCCAAAATCATGCAGATCGGTACACAGTATCTCTGTAGCCGTTAAATGGAACGGGTATTTCTTACATTGATGCTCCTACATATTAGCATGCAAGCACCAGTTAAAGTTACTTTCCATCCCTCATATACTGTGTGCACAGTGCACATCCCATAATCCACACACTGCACATCATTTCGGAGCTCATATCTTTGAACGGGTAAGGGCTAGTTAGATTAAATAATTGTATGTCACTGCAGTTGCTTTATTTTGCCAAGAGATGGCGCAGTTCACCATGCACATCATCTTGTCTATTTGGAGGTTTGAGGAGCAGAGTGGACTGCTAATATTTATAATAATAATAAACAGTACATGGGCTTTTATTTTAGCATGTTAACTTTACAGGAAGTGTAAGGCTGTAGTTTTTATTAGCCTGGCAACACTGGCAGCAATGCAATCAGATAGGACTTTTCTGTTTGGATGTATGGGCTGTCAAGGCCAGAAAGTAGATTTTTGCCACTCAGTAGGCTTTCCCACATAACTTCTGGGTATGATGATGTGCTACAATTGTACAGTAAAGCAAATCGCAAATGTCACTTACTGTCTACTCTAAATTAATGCAAAAAGTGGAAGCAGACTCTTATTCAAAGCGACTTGTAAAATGCATGATCATAGTAAGTGGCTAAAACTGTATTCAGCCATCTCACACACACGCACATTTTCTGAACTTAAAGATGACTGAAAATATTTGGACTTATCTTGCCTATGTAGCTAGTTCTATCAAAGTTCAGAACCCCCCAGAGTCTGCACTCTGCATGTACTCTGCATGAATAAGCCCTTATCAATAAGCCACTATATGTTAAAGGACAACTTTAGTTTTTTACAACAAGGGTTCATATTTTAGATTGTAATTAAAGAATATGAAAGATGAGTGTTAAAATAATTTCATTTACTTCTTTCTATTGTTTTAGAGATTCTTATTTCAGTGGTTCGGGGCATGCATACAAGTGGCTAAATATGTCATTTTACACAGAATAAGCCCATTCCCAAGATACAACGCAACCTTTCATTGTTGGATGTGACTTATGGGGGCTAGAAGTGTTACTGAACACCGGCTTCAAATGCTATCAATCCATTCAAAGGGAATTTGTCATGTGTAATAAGAGCCTTGAATGGTGAGAGTAGCTGGCATACTGTCTACCCGGTAGGTGTTTGTCATTATTCTGTGGGTTGATAATGGCTTTTGCTATTTTATCCCAGCTACTGCTATTGAAAACGAAACTTAAGCTCAGTAGGTGTTTTGTCATCATTCTGTGGCCGAAAATGTCACGTTGTTTTAGCGCTGGTTCAAATCTGGGGAGGGGAGAAAAATTATAATAATGACATTATTTAAATGTACTTTTCTCCGTGGCAAATATATGATAAGGTTATATGAATATGGGCATTGTATGGCTCAACAGTTTAAAGTTTGTTACAGTTGCTATGGCAACCATAACAACGTGATTTCTTTTTGTTTATGTTTCTTTAAATTAATTCCCCTCCAATCCACAAAATGCAGCTTCTGGGTGATTCCCCCACGGGATAAATAAAGGAATCTATCTATCAATCAATCAATCAATCAATCAATCAATCAATCAATCAATCAAACAAGTTTATACAACACAGCTTTTTTTTTTTTTTGTAATCTTTTTCGAACATGTTAGAGTCTGTTTAGACACTTCTCTTAATACACGAAGGAGCATGGTAGTCTACTGGTTGAGATGCTTGACCTACAATCCTTCTACTTTTCCGCAGGGCAGAGGTTCAATTCCCAGAAGGGGTTGTGAATGGAACATAATTATTTGAGCACATAGTTTCCACATTCGCTTTTTTTTGCTCAAAGGGGCTTTTCTAAATATATGTTATATAAATATTGGTCCATAATACGGTTTTATATAGGTTTTACACTAAACAACCACTCGGATATTCATGATTATTCTGTCCAAAGAAATCACAATTTACAATATCGCGATAATCCTATCCTAACATCCATTATCCTGGGGAGGAACATTAAACATGCTAATTTAATTGTTTTATTGGCTATATAGACTATTCTATATCATCCCTAGCCCATTGGTTCTCAAAGTGGGGTCCGGGGACCCCCAGGGGTCCTTCAGGGAGTTCCAGGGGATCCCCAGCTAAATGATAGTTAGGAACCAAATGGACCCTTATGGGCCTGTAACTCAGAGAGTGTAACTCAGCTAGCCTACACTCTCCGAGTTCAATTAATATTGATTTTACAATAATAAATGGGGTCATAGAGATTAAATGGGGGGTCCGTAGCCTAATGGAAAAGCAAACTAGGGGTCTTTGAAATTAAAATGGTTGGGAAAATCGGCTGAAAAAATCTTCTCTTATGGGGGTCCCCGGCATTACATTGACTCAGTTCCACAGATAGGCTACATGTTGTGAAAACAGCAGATCTACAAGCTTGCTTGCAAAGGCATTGCCATTTTTGAGACGCCATTTTATTATTCTGCTCCAGGATTCTGGCTACCCCCCCCAAATCACATGTGTCGAAGTCCGAATATGCAGGTTTTATTTTGATGCACCATCGTCTGTACGACAACCAGAAGTGCCTCAAATAGCCACTTCCTGGTGTGTTTCAGGCAGTTCCCGGAAGTAACCCTGGAATTTTACCACTCCCCTAGTCTAATTTTGGGAAGCAGAGTCGAATGGTACCAGACTTATGTCTATACAACAACCGGAAGTGCCTCAAATAGCCACTTCCTGGTGTGTTTCAGGCAGTTCCCGGAAGTAACCCTGGAATTTTACCACTCCCCTAGACTAATTTTGCGACGCAGAGTTGAATGGTACCAGACTTAGGTCTGTACGACAACAGGAAGTCCCTCAAATAGCCACTTCCTGGTGTGTTTCAGGCAGTTCCCGGAAGTAACCCTGGAATTTTACCACTTCCCTAGACTAATTTTGGGACGCAGAGTTGAATGGTACCAGTCTTATGTCTTTATAACAACCGGAAGTGCCTCAAATAGCCACTTCCTGGTGTGTTTCAGGCAGTTCCAGGTCAGTAGGTGTTCCGATATATTTTTTATCCAAAACTACACGTAATTTTAGCCCTAAGGTTGAAATTAGTAAGGCGAATATCCTATTGTGATTTTATAGTAATTAAAAGAATGCTAACCCTAGCGTCGCACAGCGAATGTCGCAACGAAACGAAACACATATCAAAGCGTGCGTCTCAATGCGCTCTAAAACATACTAAAAGATGAGCCCATGAAATGCATTGGTTCGTGAATAAAAGCCAACCCTAGTTAGCCTAGGGTTAGCCTTTTAGCCTTAATAACTCAGAGACGATAAGATATCAGAACTCCGTTTTGAGATATGTTGTAGTGCTTTCCGAGACGAACATTTTGATATCTCATATGTCCCTCTACGACATTCTTATCCCTGGGATCTCCAATTTCACAAGGGTCATAGAGTGTATACCCCTTAGAGCCCTTTGGCCAGCAAACCAAAGTTACCAATCAACTCACAGGAGTGTTTGTGTGCGAGGAGAGTTATATAGGCTTGTTCGTCTCTGCGATACGAACACGCTGATGTGTCTATCATCTCTCTACGACATTCGTGTACGGAGTAAAACGTACCCCTAGTTGGAATTAGGGTTAGCCCCCTAGGGGTCGCTCAGAAATGACACACACATCAATGCGTCCGTCTCGGTGAGCAGATCAAGAATCTGTTACCCTTTTGTCTCTACGACCCCTAGAACCCGAGCTAGCCCTTCTAGAAGTGTTAGAAACGGACCGAAATATTTTCAAACAACGGCACCAGCACCAACGGACTTGGCGTCAAAAAGTAAGTCGGAATAAGTGTCCTTTATCCGAAAAAATGTGTAATCGTGTTCATGGCGTGCAAATTTCGTGTCTTTTTCGCAATAGGAAAGGGTTAAAATTGTCGGAGATTCCCGAAACCCATTCCATTGGATCGGGCATACTTCAAATATGAAAGGCGTGTCCTGCCTGAAACAGCCAGATTTTATTTGAATATTTTATTGATTTTAAGGCCAAAAGGCCCATTTTGGAGCCATAAGCGACCTTTTTCCTTGACCTTTAGAGTTAGGAGTGTCGTATAGAGACAAGACCGGGTTCATTGGATTCAGCGTCAAAAAGCGTGTCAGAATAAGTGTCTTTTATCTGGGAAAATGTTTAATTCAGCTTACGCAGTTGAAATAGGGTATTTTTTTAGACCCCGAAATCGTGATTTGACCCCTTCGATCTTAAAAAAGCAAATGAAACTCTAGGTCAGGATTTGAGGGGGGGCCTTCTACAATGAGACCCTATGTGGAAGCTGGTTCAAATCTGGTGCTGTTGCATTGTTTGAAGGAAGCCAAACCAAAATAGGTTTTAATCTTATGTACCTGTACAGTACATCAGTGGTTCTCAAACCATTTCATGTCAAGAACCCCCAAATTGACACTTATTGGCCCGTCGTCCCTCATTTGAAAAGATATGCCGGAGACACACACAAGAGAAGATTTTTCAGCCGATTTTCCCAACCATTTTAATTTCAAGGACCCCCAGTTTGCCTTTCCATTAGGGTACGGACCCCCCATTTAATCTCTATGACCCCATTTATTATTGTAAAATCAATATTAATTGAACTCGGAGAGTGTAGGCTAGCTGAGTTACACTCTCTGAGTTACAGACCCATAAGGGTCCATTTGGTTCCTAACTATCATTTAGCTGGGGATCCCCTGGAACTCCCTGAAGGACCCCTGGGGGTCCCCGGACCCCACTTTGAGAACCAATGGGCTAGGGATGATATAGAATAGTCTATATAGCCAATAAAACAATTAAATTAGCATGTTTAATGTTCCTCCCCAGGATAATGGATGTTAGGATAGGATTATCGCGATAATATTGTAAATTGTGATTTCTTTGGACAGAATAATCATGAATATCCGAGTGGTTGTTTAGTGTAAAACCGTATTATGGACCAATATTTATATAACATATATTTAGAAAAGCCCCTTTGAGCAAAAAAAAGCGAATGTGGAAACTATGTGCTCAAATAATTATGTTCCATTCACAACCCCTTCTGGGAATTGAACCTCTGCCCTGCGGAAAAGTAGAAGGATTGCAGGTCAAGCATCTCAACCAGTAGACTACCATGCTCCTTCATGTATTAAGAGAAGTGTCTAAACAGACTCTAACAAGTTCGAAAAAGATTACAAAAAAAAAAAAGCTGTGTTGTATAAACTTGATTGATTGATTGATTGATTGATTGATAGATAGATTCCTTTATTTATCCCGTGGGGGAATCACCCAGAAGCTGCATTTTGTGGCTTGGAGGGGAATTAATTTAAAGAAACATAAACAAAAACAAAAATCACGTTGTTATGGTTGCCATAGCAACTGTAACAAACTTTAAACTGTTGAGCCATACAATGCCCATATTCATATAACCTTATCATATATTTGCCACAGAGAAAAGTTTTTAAATAATGTCATTATTATAATTTTTCTCCCCTCCCCAGATTTGAACCAGCGCTAAAACAACGTGACATTTTCGGCCACAGAATGATGACAAAACACCTACTAAGCTTAAGTTTCGTTTTCAATAGCAGTAGCTGGGATAAAATAGCAAAAGCCATTATCAACCCACAGAATAATGACAAACACCTACCGGGTAGACAGTATGCCAGCTACTCTCACCATTCAAGGCTCTTATTACACATGACAAATTCCCTTTGAATGGATTGATAGCATTTGAAATGGGTGTACTGAAAATATCATTAAAGAAACTGCTGGATTATTGTCTAAAAATACATATTTAGCCACTTGTACACATGCCCCCATGCGTATGCATGCCCCACATTTTAGCACGGTAAACACGATAAAACAATAGAACGAAGCAAATGAAAACTTCTTTTCTCTAATTACAATCTAAAATATGAACCCTTGTTGTAAAAAAACAAAGTTGTCCTTTAAGTTAACCCCTCTCTCTGTAGCCTCGGAAACCCAGGCCTTTATACTCTCTCTGTTACATCAGTAAATCTTTTAGGTCTATATTATTTGAACAACCAAAATTGATGTCCATTTGAAACCAGCATTCTGTAGACATTTTCCATTTTCTGTCCTTTTCTTCTCATGGTCATCTCTCTTTGATCACATCTATAAATCGACAGGTCACCATCCATCCATTTACTCTACCGCTTCCTATTAGACAGTCACGTTCCTGCTGCTGTGACCTTTTGACCTGCAAAGGTTTAACATTTTCCAACCCCCTGTCGATGGCTCACTCAAAATATCTTTGAGCCTGCCTGTCTAAATATATTCTTGCTGACATCCAGAAACAAAACCCTAATAACACTCGGCACCCTTGCACATACATACATACATACATACATACATACATACATACATACAATAAGATATCTTCAATATCCAACACTGTTAATTATACTGGCTGAAGCTTTATCCTTGCAACATCCATAAAACCAATTAAAGTGTCCTGAGCAAGACAAAGTCAAATCTTATCCTAACTTTAAAGTTAGCACGAAGAACATAAATACCCCAAAATGAGGCGAGCAAGAAGAGATAAACTTAAATAATTGAGGCCAGCTGTTGCATCCTGTCAAGGAGTCAGTGCTTTAAGAATGCTTCCAGGTTTGTTCTCTCTGGTCAATGGGGGACTGCTGGTGAGGCAGGCAAATGTTTGAACAGCTGCTCCATTGTTCCCAGGATGCCCCACAGCTTCTCAAGAGGACCTGAGTACACATACAGTATAGCAAAGGTACATTCACCAGGATGGAAAGCGTCTTTGTGGGGGGGAGACACAATGCATATCACAAACATTAATTTAACATTTTAAGCACATAACAGATGCTCTCTTTCAGAGTGGCTTATAATGACTTGGGAGTTACCCAGGGACGATTTTTGATTGGACACCTGTTGCTGCAAATTGGTTCATGTTTTCTTTATTTTCTCTCTTAACAATGAATGGAAAGGATGGCCGATCAAACCTTGATCAGTTGCCATGCCACTTAATGAATGTTTGTGTAATAAAATCATCCAGAAATGCTTCTTGCGCAGGTAGAGAAACATTTGCAGCAAATAAAAAGAAATAGTCCCATAGAATCACAATCGTGTAATAGTGCCAGTGCAGCAGTGGAGTGCAATCAATGTCACATGCCCACAAAGTTAGTGCCTGTGTCGTGTGATTGCCTATGTCAAGACATCACAGCGCCAGGCCTCAGCGAAAAGGTTGACAGGGGGACATTTCTCCATAGTCTGGTGGAATGGCTCAGAGACCAGACTTGATGAACTTGCCTATGGCCAATCTTCTAAAAGGTGTTGAGTGTCCTTGAAGATCTGCTCAGCATTGGCTCCTGATGGGAGGGAAGTTCACCTCCAACTTGGCCTTCCATACTACCACCTGTAGTGCTTTGGGGTAGACCATGTTCCCAATACCAGGTGGTGATGCACTGCTCAACAGGATGCTCTTGATGGTGCTGTTGTAGAATGACCAGACGATGCATAGGCTCACAGGAGAGTGTTTTCTGCTGGTGTTTCAGTCCGAGTGTATCAAAGGGTGCGTTCGGAAATGCGCACTGGGTCTGGTTAGGGTTAGGGTTAGTTTTAGGCATAGTTTTACTGAGGTTAGGGTTAGGGTTGGGTTTAGGCATAGTTTTACTGAGGTTAGGGTTAGGATTAGGGTTGGGTTTAGGCACTCACTACACTGAGCACACACCCGGTGCGCATTTCCGAACGCACCCTTTGATACACTCGGACTGAAACACCAGCAGAAAACACTCTCCCATAGGCTCACACTAAAATTCTTCAGCCATCATATGTCATGTCAAAACCAATCTGGCTAGCCATCGTCAAAAAAGGTTCCTTTCCTCTCCCATCATAGAGTCTGTTCGTGAGAGATTATGTCAAAATTGATGCTGAACTCGGCAAGATGGGATAGGATTTTGAACAAACAGAAAACATGATTATCTCACAGGTGACAAGTTGTTCTTCAACAGAGACGTCCTGTATACTTGGACTTGCAGTATCTTGATAAAAGAAGAAGAGCACATGGTGTCAGAAACGCATATCTATGCTTTCAGTTTTGGAGTAAGTGTTATCTCTATGCGTACACAGTTTACGAGTAATTAAGTATAGTAGTTATGATCTATGCATACACAGTTTACTAGTGATTGCGACCGTCAGGTCGCAGTTACTATCAAAACCTCCACCGCCTGTCAGTCCCTCCGTCTGTCTGTCTGTCTGTCTGTCTGTCCGTCACGTCACGTCACACTTTTGCCCTACTCATATCTCTGCCACCGTTGGCTCTATCCATGCCAAACTTTGCACACAGCCAAAACACAACCTCCACCCCTCAATTCTCAAATGGCACTCTTCTAGCGCCCTAAAATCACGCATCTAGTTGCCCTAAAATCACGCAAATCGGTACACACTTGGTCTACACTCATGTCTTCAACATGGATCTGTCCCATATAGCGCCACAATCAGGACGATTTTTTCAAACACTTTTTTGGACACTGCTCCTACAGATTTTGCCCTAAAATCACGCAAATCGGTACACAGTATACACTCATGTCATCAACATGGATCTGTCCCATATAGTGCCACCATCAGGCCTATATTTTCAAATACATTTTTCGGACACTGCTCCTACCTACACATTTTGCCCTAATCTCCCGATTAGGGAGTCTTACTGGTTAAGTATAGTTATGATTTATGAGATAATTTACAGATACCGGGGTGTGAGTCACGCCAACAGTTGGTTGTTGGTGACCGTAAAAGCTACAATCCTTACATTTACAGAGACCACTTCCAGCTATTATAAACGGGCTGTTTACTGTGTAATACCAGTAAGACTCCCTAATCGGGAGATAAGCGACCGTAGGGCAAAAATGTGTTTTTCCAAAATGTTCCTGATCCATGTTGATGACATGAGTGTAGACATACTGTGTAGTGATTTTCGTGATTTTAGGGCAAAATCTGTAGGAGCAGTGTCCAAAAATGTGTTTTTAAAAATCGGCCTGAAGGTGGCGCTATATGGGACAGATTCATGTTGATGGGATGAGTGTAGACATACTGTGTAGCGATTTGCGTGATTTGAGGGCAAAAACTGTAGGAGCAGTGTCCAAAAATGTGTTTTAAAAATCGTCCTGAAGGTGGCGCTAGAAGAGGGCTATGTGAGAAATGAGGGGTGGGGTCTCCGCGTTGCCTTGGCGGACAAATAGGTACCGGCCCCGGCTCTCCCGGACACTCCTAGCCCGAGTTACGGCATGTTATGTGAGCTGCAGTGGAGGGGGTCCTCCACTGGGGGCGCCACCACTTTTGCAGCCGTTCTGGAGCACCAGGAGTGGGTGGTCCCCAGGAATTCCCCGTGAGCAGCCCCGTTGGGGTGGTCATTTTTGCACATTTGGTCATTTTTTTTTACACCTGGGGGTCCCCCAGGGACCTGGGGGTCCCTGGAGCTCCGGGGGTCCTTGGAGGTTGTAGTTTGGCAGGTAAGGAGTGTGTGTGCAAAAGTTGGCATGGATGGGGCCAACGGTTGTGGAGATATGAGCAGGGCAAAAGTGTGACGTGTGACGTATGACTCACGGACGGACATTTGTTTACACCTTGGGGTCCCCCAGGGACCTGGGGGTCCCTGGAGCTCCGGGGGTCCTTGGAGGTTGTAGTTTGGCAGGTAAGGAGTGTGTGTGCAAAATTTGGCATGGATGGGGGCAACGGTTGTGGAGATATGAGCAGGGCAAAAGTGTGACGTGTGACTCACGGACTCACTCACTGACGGACAGCCTGTGGAGGTTTTGGTAGTAAATGCGACCTACGGTCGCAAAAATACAAAACAATACAGATTGAATAAAAAAATAATGTTTTATTCATTAAAATAAGTCTTGTATATTGCAGTCTGCTGCTGTGTGCAGGAAAATGTCATGATGTGGTGTAATTGAGTTGGGAGTCCTTGCCATTCCCCTGGATTTGAGATAAATATAAGAATGGAAATGTTAACTATTTCTGGAGAAACTGCAGTTGTTTTTACTTATCACCAGTAGGTGTCCCTCTTCACACACACACACACACACACACACACACACACACACCAACCATAAACGTGCTGTTCAAGAGGATGTTTACAGTATCCAGTTACCCACAATTCAAAGCGGTGCATTGATGGCTGAGACATCCATTTACAGTCTCAGCTGCTATTCTAATCGATATTTCAACACACACTACTGTACTCACATAATAATAATAATTGTATGTGTGTGAACTGCTGCGTGTATGTATGTATAGGGGATATATATATATATATATATATATATGTATAGGTGTCTATATATATATATATATATATATATATATATATATATATATATATATATATATATATATAAATGACATCGACATGATACATTATTTTAATTCTATTCCATATTGGTGCTACATTACTGTGTTACATTAATTGTTTATTAAATAGATAATAATTTAAGTGGTCAGTGGACTCGTCAATAGTAGTGTGCCTTTATACCCAGTTTGACAACTTTCGCCTAAGAATAACATTGCAAATGTCACCCGAATCATTCTGATGTGACTGACAACAGTGTTCTTCGGATGGGTGGAACTTGGAAGGAGAAATGCGCAGCCATGTGGCTTGTCAATGCACCCATCGTCTGTCCCTAATTCTAACATGGAGAGATGTAATTGGCGACGGTGGATTTGTTTACCATATTTGGCAACACGGTGACACAGCGCGCATGGGAATTGGACGAGAGCGCCCGTCATTCACAAAACGCTTCCTTCTAGAACGCTACTAAACAAAGCGAGTGCTCACGGGAGGTGTAGTCCAAAACAAACCGTGTCACAGACGCCTCAAAGTGGGGATGTAGCTCCTATCCAGCCATTTCAAGCGTATATTGACAATAACTTTTGAGCGCACATATGTGGGCGATAACGTGCGTCGCTTTTAACACGCCAACACATGTTAAACAACGTCGCATTCAAGCCGCCAAAGATAACGTGATCCACGGCGCTCGGGGTCGCAGAACTCCAAGTCCCGGCAGCGGCGCTCTCGCCTCATTGGCTGCTGCCTACTGGCAGTCAACGGACGGGGCCCGCCTCCCCACTACCGCTCCTACAGTAAATATTTGTGTTTGCTCAACCCGGCTCTAATGGTGGACGACTGAAGACACAGAAAACCGAGAGAGAGAGGAGGAATTAAGAACGGCGGAGAAAGAAGACGGATTTAGCAGGACGCCACGCTACTAGCCGCGGGTTAGATAGGAGACGCACGCCTTGGTCTAAGATTTAAAAAAATGGATGAACTTAAACATCAAGTGATGATCAACCAGTTTGTCCTGACGGCGGGTTGTGCCGCAGACCAGGCGAAGCAGC
The DNA here is from genome assembly GCF_963921795.1 of Nannobrachium achirus. Taxonomy (NCBI): domain Eukaryota; kingdom Metazoa; phylum Chordata; class Actinopteri; order Myctophiformes; family Myctophidae; genus Nannobrachium; species Nannobrachium achirus. The sequence continues at coordinate 35,519,634 of NC_137825.1, read as the reverse complement.
TTCTGCAAGCGGCACACTGGCAGTTCGAGGTGAGGAGGATGATTCTATAGTAGTCTGGACCGGCCGGTGTTGCTTGCCAAAAAAAGAACAGATCTACAACAGTGGTTCCCAAACACTGGGTCGGGACCCATTTGTGACACATTTTCAAGGGTCCCTTTATTTATTTATTCATTTATTTTTAAATTAGCCTATTGCTTATTTTGTAAAGCAACATTTTTTTCAATTTCTCTAGCTAAAAAGTTTGGGAACCACTGATCTACAAGCTAACAACGCTTCGCACTGGTGACGCGTTGTTAGCTTGTAGATCTGTTCTTTTTCTGGCAAGCGAAATGACACACACGGCCACACTGAGAAGCATAAATGATAGGCTTAATGTTTGTCTGGAACTCCTCGCCCTGTCATTCATTGTTGGTCTAGTTTTCGTTTTACCCGTTAAGTAAAGAAAATCAATGTGTTATTTGTTGTACAGTAGCATAGTAGTGTGAGGCGGATCATTTTGAAACTTAACTTGGGGATTCAAATATAGGCATTAAACAACCGTTAAGTCGAGTTCTTGTTTTATTTTAATGATGATGCGTGGTTTTAAGACTGACAGTGAGAAATGTACAAAATAAACCCCGTATCCAATTATAATTGACTCCAGATTAAATAGTATAATCCGCCACATGACTGCAAATGCTATTATGCAATAAAGATGACCGCTGCTTTGTATCGACTATAGTCTGCAATCTGAAAATGGATATATTTGACGTTTATAAACACGGGAAAGACGTTGGTGTTCATGATATGTTTACTCTCCTGATCGTTGGTCCAGTTATGCCAACAATATAATAATCAGTGTCGCGTGTGTTGGATTAAAAATGTTAGTAACCTTTGTTTTTGTTCATTATAGACCGCCCTCAGTGCCTTTTTTCAAGAAACAAATATCCCATACGGACATCATCAAATGGTGAGTGTATAGTATGGGGTGAAATCATTACGTAGGCTACTTAATATTAACCTGTTTTGATTGATTGCAACAAACACAAACGAATCCGCCATCACCATTCATATGCAAAACACGCCAGCTTTTGTTGTAGCTGACCGCTGTCATTATAAAGGGAACGACGATAAAGACAAGCCCGCACTGGTCGAGAATGATGTTGTGGCAACAATAACAAAGAAGCACATGTCCGCCATGTTGTGAGTGAGAGCTTCCAGAAATAAACACACAGGCAGACATGCAGCCTACAGAGAGTGAGAGAGACATTCACATACACTGACTGAAGCGCAGAGAGTGAGCAAGGGGAGAGATGGGGTGTTCTCAGAATTGGTTCACTTATTAAAAAAAAAAAAAAAGAAGTATGACCACAATGGATTTTAGGAATACTTTGGCAGTAGAAGTATAGTTTATTGGAAATTGGATTTAATTGAGCGGTGAGGGGTGGATGGGGGAACCTCTACATTTTATCAATTGTGCAACTAAAAAGGAAGGAAGGGCCCCTTTAGTGTTTTCCCCCTTTTTCTATGGAAGCAAAAAAGTCTCTTTCCAGGAAAGGGGGCAGCTGCCCTTTGAAACAAGCCATACAAGCAGCTGTAATACATTAATATGGCTGCATTGCTTCTTCTGGAACATTATTACTGCTGTTAACAGTAGATGACCAATTTCCTCCCTCAGGGATCAATAAATCCTTATCTTAGCTTATGTTTGTAGTCACTGGATGAGGGTAGGGAGGTTGAGACAAACATTCAAACATTGGCTGAATATTATAAAACGAACTGCAAATAATATTTGGCTTTTTTGAATGCTGCATTGTCAGCCAACTGTGGTACGTAACGCAGCTGTGTGAATTGTAGCATCTAGAAGCAGCTTACTTCTGGAATGGACTGTTGTGTTGTCATTGTTGGGGTTCTTTTGGGTTAAATGGTTGATCAATTTGTCTGCGCCAGGTACTCTTTTGCAGTGCAGACTGTCAATTTGTGACATCCAACTTGACATTTTACTAGGTTTGTGTTATTGAAGAAAGAGGGAGACAACAGTGGCAGAGACAAAAGCGGGTTTTTGATTGTTCATCTCATTGCGACATGCCCTGAGCACTTTTTTGCATTGCTTGCAGCAGTACATCATTTACGTCATTCTGCATACAGAAATATTCCGGGATATTATTGAATGTTATTGTTGTCTTATCGCAGGGCAGATATAGCACAGACCATCCTTTGTCACCCATCACCCTGCAAACAAAGGCTCAGTCCCTGATTAAGCCCTGGGAGCAAACGTCCCACCTGAAATTACTTCATGTACAGAAGAACAATTAGCTGTGGGACTACCTATCCACTGTCAAAAACATGAGATGGCTAAGCTTTTATGTACACAAGCTCACTATAGGTATAGATAAAATAATAAGAGCCTAGAGAAATGTTGTATGTTCATGTTTCTTTGCATCAGTTTGTGTTTTACACGCGTGCGCGCACACACAGACACACACACACACACACACACACACACACACATACATACACACGGTAAATTGAATAATTCAGATGTTGGCGATTTTGTCTCAGTAAACAAAACTGTGTTTGTTTACATACACTACCAGTCTCAGACACACATTGCAAGTATGCCCTTACTTGTGTTTGGTGTAGATACACTTGTGTGTGTGTGTGCGTGCGTGTGTGACTCAACTCAGCAGCAACAGTGTAGTAGGCCAGCAATGTCGAAAGCCTTGCTGGCTTATCAGGGCCACGGCACTGCCTGGTATACAGACCTAATCCACTTTGCTCTCGCTCTCGTAACTCTCTCTCTCCCATGCTCTTTCTCTGTCTCTCTTGCTCTCTCTCCCTCTCTTGATCTACCCCGCTCTGTGGCTGTCGTTTGACTCTTAAGCCTAATTTATACTTTGTCATGCAACAGTATCACCCAGGAATAACCGATTTTAGTTATTTAGGTAAAGAGCACTGTGATACGATGAAGTATAAATTAGGCATTTCTCTTTCTGTCTGTAAATCCCTGTGTCCATCTCTGTCTCTCTGCTGTTTCCCCATTTATTTCCCTCATGATTTCTGCTCTTTCTCCCTGTCTTGACTCTCCCCATCAGTCTGTCGCTTTATTTCTCAGTTCGTTTTCAGTGATTATTTATAGGGATTTTCTGCCCTTGTTGTTTATTGATATAGTGTATTAGTGAAGAAGGACAGGAAACGGGGAGATAGAGCTGGAATAGAGACACGCAGTGAAGATCGTCTGGAACGGAACTCAAACCTGCAATGCACTGTCAGGTTACTTAGGCCCCATTTACACTGGCAGCCAAATCCAATCCAAAACTGTTTTACACACACAAAAAAGAAAAACATATTATTTTTAAAACTATGTTTTAACAGCTGTATACTAATCCTATATGGACTTTATATGATTGATACAGTTATAGTACGGCCTGGCTCAGGTTAACACCCTTTATTAGACTTATGAATAGACATTTGACAGTCAGAGGCATTTTGATACTTGATACACTGGTATTGGAACTGTATTCTTACAACTCGGTTGGTGTTTAGTCTAGGACACACATTGCAACAGACGTTACAACACCCATACACGCCTGCGCAAAACACACAAAATAATGGTATAACCTGTAAAGGCACATGGCCGTAAGGCATCAAGGATGTTATTACAGGCCATATAGTATTGTTAAAGAGGTCACTTAATATTACAAACACTATATGTTGGATGCAGATTACATTCTTAGTGTTGCACCAGTTAACTGTAGTTTAGTATCTGGTCCAAAATCTGTGTGTGTGTGTGTGTGTGTGTGTGTGTGTGTGTGTGTGTGTGTGTGTGTGTGTGTGTGTGTGTGTGTGTGTGTGTGTGTGTGTGTGTGTGTGTGTGTGTGTGTGTGTGTGTGTGTGTGTGTGTGTGTCATACATGTTATTAATTGGGCCGCCCTGTCACCACCATGTCTTTGCATGGCGTGTTAAATGTTTATACCAAGTGAGACTTGCCAGTTAAAATGCTTTGGCCAACTCACTATTTGTATTTGTTTGCTCTCAGAAATCCCAGAGACTCTGGAGAGCCCAAACAAACTGTAGCCTTTGCACAGACATGCATTTTAGAGTCTTTATACTGTAGTGTGTGTACTGTGCATTTATGTGCATGTGGGGGTGTTTCGGGTTAGGGCTCTTGAGTGTCTATATCTATGTATTTTATGAAGACAGTCACCAAAGCTCACTTTATTGTTAACAATAATATTAATAAATAATAAGAGTCATTTTCTATTAATATTATTATTAGAACAGATTTTCTTTGTAAAATGTTATTAATTAAATAATAATGCACTTGGTCAGATTGAAATGGAAAAGTATGGTCAGATTGAAATGGAAAAGTAGTGAGACGGTATTAAGATGAGCTTGTGGCAGATCAGGTATTAATCAGATGGCCATCACTGTCAGCTGGTCAGGACAGAGAGGACAACATTCCAACCACTTCTCCTCTCCTCTCGTCTCCTCCTCCTTCCCAGTCCTCTCGTCTCCTCACTCTCCCTGGCGGTACAACAAACCAGTGCATTCTGACAGTATGTGAAAGAGGTTCAAAAGATAGAGGTGGCAAAATGGACCCTTTTTGTGTAAGGACAGCCTGGTGTAGCTGAGGACACGTCAGCGTTCTCCCTGCTTTTTACTCCCTCTTCACCTACTTAATACCCTCTCTCCACTTTCATCTTTTTCTCTTTCCGTTTGTTTCTCTCTATCTATGCATCAATGCCGTAACTGCTTGTTCTGTTTCCAAGGTGTGAACTGGGCGTCTTTGCTTGAAGACACAGTAACTCAGTGTTCTAGGAGCCTGTGAGTGTGTGAGTGAGTGTTTTTGTGTGTAAATAGAATGAACACACTGTACATGACCTTTCTTTACATCTACTACTTATCAACAAAAACATGGAGCCTAAATACAAATTTACAGTACAATCAAATTGAACTTCGATTGATACACACTGTGGTGAACAGTGTTTTGTAACTTTTTCAATGAATCTTTGTGGTAACTGGACATGAAGCGTCCTTACTGATAGCGCAAAATAATTTATATAATAGTTTAAAGACATAAGATGGAGCCGTTATAGGGGACACATTGATGTTATGCAGAGTGAATTACAATGAGCGTCCTGTCTGTCCAGGGGGGTCGTGCTCTCAAACACATGGGCAAGACTGAACTGTTGACAGATGCATGTGTGGTGCATGCGTGTGGTATGGAGACCAAACCTTTTCGGTCTCTGTAATCGCTCTGCCGGGCTGCAACCTCACCTCACACACGATAACCATTAAGTCAGATAACACTGGATTTCTAGATGGCAGCATGCTGTATGAGGTGCTGGGGAGTGTGTGTGTGTGTGTGTGTGTGCAGGGAGCAGGAAATAACTTTCTTGGCTTGTAGATTTAAAGAACTACCAGCCAGTCCAAGTTCTACAGTCTTTTGTTTGTGTGTGTGTGTTTGTGTGTGTGTGTGTATCATAATGTTTGAAACTGTTTGGGTGTTTGTACATGAATGCGCACAGGACAATGCGTCCTGTGCGTCCTCAATGTTAATTTAACTCTGAGCTTTAAAAAATAGACACTCAGTCTCAGGGTTAAGCTTTTACTGTATGTGTGGTCATCCGTTTAGTAACAGCATATATTTAACATTTCAACATTGGATGGTGGAGACGTGTGTGTGCATGTGTGTCGCTCTGTACGTCTGTGCATAATAACAGACACATTTCAGTTTCAGCCTTGGGCAGAGGAGATTTGTCTATGTGTCTCTGCAAGGACATGGATAAGTGCAAATTACTAACATATCTGTATGTGGGCCATGGGCCACAACCAATAAACATCACTGACAGTCATCTTGTGACCAGGAAGTACGCAAACTAATTTGTCTTTTCATGGCCATCTCTGAAGAACATGAGACCATATGAACAACAAGCTAAGCACCTGAAAGGAGTCTACCTCACCCAAACTAACCCAAAAATCGAATCATTTCCTTATTAAAACACTATTAATGATAGTAAAATATATTAAAAATTCCCTTAAAATAACAATTTCTGTGGGTACACATTTGTAATCACATTGACCTGAGTGTCCTGTTTTTAGTAGCTAGATCCAGTAACCTCTCTAACATTTTGCTGCCACCGAACACATCCCCAGCATGGCCTACATTGTATACTGTAAGCCCATGGAGAGATACAAGCAGGCCTGTGTGTGGACTGTGGAGCTACCTTTTATGTGTTGACATTATTTTTAGGCTGTTTCTGCTTTTGTTATGAGAATCCTACAGCAGAGAGAGAGCGGAAATAGACCAGGGTGAGAAGAAGAGAGACAAAAGTCATCAAATAGGGTTCAAACCAGTCATTTACAGCCAGCTCTGTGTCTATATGTGCAGTACTGCTGCTGAGTGCAGACTGCAAGCTTAGCTTACCCCCAATTTTATACCACACTTATTCTGTTGTTTTCAAAGTGGGGTCCGGGTAACCCTAGGGGTCCTTGAGGGGGTTCCAGCAGGTCCGCAGCAAAATGTGTTAATAATAGAATCAGAATCAGTTTAATGAATAACGATGCGTAGCATAATTTTTAAAGTGATCCCTGGCTAATACGACAAATATGACTTAATACATTATAATTGTCCTCTATAACTGCAAAGTAAAATTAAAAACACCTTAAATATTTTATTTCTTCTAGAAATAGCTAATCTTTAACTTAACAGGGTCGCAAGTTGATGTCATAAATGTCATGTGTGATCTATCCCTATGGAATTTATGGCATGCATGTGAAAATAAAAACAAACAAATCAATATTTCAAATGTGTTTTTTGCACATGCATACCGTAAATTCCATAGGGATAGATCACACATGACATTTATGACATCATCAACTTGCGACAGGCATTTCCCCTATTGAGTGAAAGATTCGTTATTTCTAGGAGAAATAAAATATTTAAGGTGTTTTTAATTTTACATTGTAGTTATAGAGGACTATTATAATGTATTAAGGCATATTTGTCGTATTAGCCAGGGATCACTTTAACAACGCAAATGATCTTTTATGGGTTCCCTGGCACAAATCTTTTCAGATGGGGGTCTGCTGCCAAATAGAAGAAACACTGATCTCAAACTGTTACTTTTTGCATTTTATTATTCATTTAAGTAGAGGGAGTCATGTTTACATAATTGCCTAGTTTTTCTTCCTTTGTTGAGACCAGAAAGCTGTGAGGGAGACTCAGTGGAAAAGGCTATGGTGGTATTTGATCCTAGGCCAACGTGGTTACATTATGCCTCTGAGAGTGGGCATTTTAACCACTACACCCATCGACGGGCATGGAATTGTGGGTTGTGACTGGCGTAGAGTGCCTTGTTCAGTCATTCAATCGGGCAGACTAATTCAGTAAGTCAGTCATTCCAAAGTGAATGAATCAATTGGGGAGGGAGGGAGGGGGGGGAGGGAGGGGGGGGGGAGTAGCAGCAGCCAATCATTGACCTGATAAAGTGACGTCAGTGAGACCGTATTGGGTTGTGCCGCAGGGCAGCCAATATAAATGCCGATGCGAGGTTGTATGTCTGCTTCCCGGCACCGTGAATAACCCCAAACAGGGGGGTTGAGTGCGAATGAACAGAATGGAGTGGGAATGCAGGACTACAGTTGTTTCTGGTAACTGGCAGTGTGTGGTTTTTGGCGTCCGGGCGTGGCTTTTAAAAACAAAAGTCTTGGAAGTCCTAAATCCCTGCCAAGACCTTTATTAACAAAGCTTCTACATGTGCACGGCACACACCCACATACGCGCAAAACACACAGGTAATGTTGCTGAAAGTGTGTGTGTAAGTCTATGCGTGTGTACATGTCTGTGTTCGTTCCTCTGAGTCTCCATGAGAGTGTACATATTCTGTATGTCTGTGCAGAAGAGCAGAGGTATAATTAGTGCCATAAATCATATGAGAACACGGGTGAATGTCTGCTCTCGTTCCTCCCCGGCTGTCTCGACCTCTTATCCTTCCACCATGGCACCGCAGCGACTGAGAGATGGGATGGACACTTTGGACAGGCTGGCAGATGTGAACAGGGCTAACTGATAGGAAAAGTGAGTACTCAAAATAGGGGTGGGCGATGAAAAAAATACAATATCACAATATTCTTCCAAGCTGTATCACAATACACAATCTTATCACGATTATTTTCCATGTTGGTTTTTATGGTTATTTTTTTCAAGTTACTTAACAGTACAACCACCTACAAGCTAACAAAAACAAAAAGTCCTCAAAGTGGGGTCCAGGGACTCTGTGGGTTCCTTTTTGGGAGGTCTAAATTGACCCTTACACAAGTAATGGACCATTTGGATATCTATCACCATATCGCCCACCCCTAACTCAAAAGTTGTATAAAAAAGAACCAACAACTAAAACAGGAGAACAGAGGGCCATTAGGCAAGAGGCAGGGTCGGCCAAGGAGAGAAGAGGGCAGAGTGCCATTCGGCAAGAGGCCGGGTGGGCCATGGGGGAGGGAGAGAGACAGAGGGAGAGAGAGAGAGGCTGACAGTAGAAGAGGCTAATTTCAGGGCAATGCCAGGTATTTGACCGGCAGGGAGATATAATGACTTTGAGTCAGCACAGGCGTGCGTTGTGTTCCAGTAAGAACAGGAACAAGAGGTCGCCTGTCCCTCAGTGGACGACTCCTCAAAAATACACAGCGGCCCCTTTAACATTTGGACTGAGCTGAAACTTAATTTATAAGTCCAGCGATTCAGAATGTGATTGTGTGAAATGCTCGTGTCTGCATCAATGTTTCTCAGCTTTTTGTGTGTGTGTGCGTGTCTGTGTGCATGTGTTATGCACAATCATGCCATGCAGTCAGCCACATCATGCCATGCAGTCAGCCACATCTGTAGAGGTTAGGTCTGCTTACAGCGTGTTCCAGCCTGCTGTCCCATGTACTTCCTGGTGTAGCACTGGCCAGGAACACACACACACACACACACACACACACACACACACACACACACACACACACACACACACACACACACACACACACACACACTCAAGAACACTTGGTATTACTACACTATCAAGGAACATCCATTCATTTCAAACTGGCTGCATTATTTCCCTAATCCCTAACTTTAAACCCCAGTTGAATGTCTAAACGCCTCACAGTTGAAGTGAGAACTGACTAGATGTGCTCACTTTGTACAGTTTTCTTACGACACCTGGACCTCATAAATGTGAAAGCATACTGTACGAACACACACAAAACACACTGGCAGTGGAACTCTGTGGCTTTTTCCTGTGAGGACCAGATGTGTTTATAAGCAGTTCAGTTGGGTTGGGTTTCACAGAGTCGTCACATAGTGCCTGGGGGCCGGGGCTGAGGAAATGAGAACAGGCGCTCTTGACAAACTTGTCAACACAAACTTGTGTTTGTGTTGACTCGCCAATATGTCAATAATATATCGATATCTTGATTATTAAATTCAATATCATAATATCATTTAAGTGGTTTGAATCATTTAAGGCCTGTTAATAATGTACTTAGAAATGCCAAAATAGTCGGTCTATAAGCTCACAACGTATCTCTGTTTTCGATTTACAAATGTTGATAACGTCACAATACCGATATCAGGGTATTTGGTCAAACATATTGTGATATTTGATTTTGTCCAGTCCATATCGCCGAGACCTGCTCAACTGTCAAGCTCTCCAATTTGAGCTGCCATAATGTGATGTAAAATACACATTGTGTGTTCTTCTGTGTAGTCCTGTTGTGTAAAAGACCTGGTAGTTTCTGATGGCCGAGGCCAAACTGTGTTTTCTAGATACATGTGGGCTACTGACTGTACAGTGTACACCCATTGTTGTGTTGTAGTTAACTGAATTGGGCGCACAGCACAATTCAGTTAACTACAACATTGTTCTTTGAGTGACACTCACGTGTGTGTGTGCGCACGCACACACACACACACACACACACACACACACACACACACACACACACACACACACAGACACACCCAACTCACTCCACTACTTTAATATTCTGCCCTCTTCTCTTTCATTCAACACTGCTTCTTCCTTTCGCTTTCTCTCTGCACTTAAAAATACTCTTCTCTCACACAAATACTCTCTTCATAAAGTGTCAACATAACACACACACACACACACACACACACACACACACACAAATACAGTCTGTTTAATGATCAACTGGCTCTCCAGAGAACATTGACCCTTATCGTGTGCATGTGAGCTACACAACATAAACACACACACACACACACACACACACACGCACACACACACACACACACACACACACACACACACACACACCCGTGGGTAAAGCTATACAGGGAAATAATGTCATGTTTTTGATGATGTTTATATAGATGGGGAATAGGGAAATTCAGTTGTCATAGCAGCATATCTGGGGGAATTAGTGAAAGAGCATGGGTGCTCTTTCACAACAGCTCCCTGCTTCACACTGGGAACAGTTCCATCTCTTTGCATCAGGGAACTGCACGGAACAACTACTCTTCTATTTTGGGACACTGAGCAACACTGGGGCAGTTGGGTGTATGTGCCTTTATTCAAACACTGCCAGGGCTTTCCCAGATGCTTATCATTATTATACTACATACAGCATTCTGGGATGTACCTGCATTACCACTGCTCAATCAGACATTCAGCCACTCAACCATTAGAATTTTTCAATCTTGCATTGCCCTTCTAATTTCCACAATCAATACAATGATATTGGCATTTGACTTTTAGAATGGCACTAATAGTTGAAGCTAGTCGTCATCATATTGATAGAAGATCCTGGGGGCAATGACAAGTACCAAGACGAATGCCATTAGCAACATTAACAGTTGTGACACCGATGGCTTGCAGATTAATTAGGGGATTAGCATGTTGGCTCTAATGCTGCAGTGCGAAACCTGTCTGAAAGGTTGGGGTTAGTCATGATCCGCATGCAGAGCTGCAGCTCCAGAACAAAGAAGCACAGCTAAAACCGCTAGGCTAGGCCACACACACACACACACACACACACACACACACACACACACACACACACACACACACACACACACAAACGCAATGAAGCAGTCCCTGTTTAAAGATTTAACAGGCTGTCCAGTTAGTGTTCATGCACTCCCCTCCCACAGCCCTCCCTACAGCCCTCATTCTCACTCCATCTTTCTTTCTCCATCACTTCCCCCCCTTCGTTTCAGCACTTTTTGTTCTTGTCTGAGACTCCCATATTCCTGCAGCCTGGCTCTCTAGCGCTCTACCTGTGCTTCACTCACTCTCCCTGTACATAGGCTAGTTTTCGCTCTTTGTCTGTGGATCTTTATATCTCATCCTAATTTTTCCTCTCTCTCTCTCTTTCTCTGCTCATTTACCCCAATTCAGTACCCTTTGAACAGCTCAAAATGTTTAAAGCCAATGCTTTGACACAGATAAAGTTGTATTTATCCCCCAAAGGGAAAGTCTGTCTAAAAGAATTGTCAGTATTTGCCCAACAACACGCAGGAAGTGATGTACGATCCATTCCCTAGATTAGACTAGCTTGACATTCATCAAGCCAGCGGTCAGCTGGGAACGGCAGAGCTTCCATCCGATGGACGTATCTTCGTATTAGGTGCTTGTGTGTATTAAAGGCTATAATTTGAACCTCACAAGAAATGTATCTGCGCTTGGCCGTCGCCTGCATTTGGTCTGTTTCAATTCAATCCGTCGAGTAGGAGAAGGGAGTAAGGGACGTGGGGTGGTGTCATTTTTCCACAGTGGAGAACTAATCTGGTTGGATGCAACACAACCGTGTAGTGAGAGCGGGAGAATAAATACTTTCTTTTTTACTACTCTCGTCGCTGTGACTTCAGGTGCCAAAGGTCAGCTTATTGGTGAATTTTGGCCTTTAGAGGAATAAGGAGTATTGTGTGGGGTGTAATTTACGTTAACCACATGTCTTGAACCCTAGCATCCTTATGTTGGGGAGGACATTTGCCTCAGAAGCAACATGATGCATTCTGAGCTTTTAGATCAGCTATTTTTGGCAAATAGTTTTGGTCTAGACTCTTGAGAGACAAAAGAGCAGACCAAGTAAAGAGCTGATTTAAGCGGTTTAGTGCGCACCTCCTTTCACACGTGTTTTCATTGAGGTACACCCACCCACGACACCTCCAGAAGGCTTCATAGTGAATTATTGCATCCCTCTCGCCCAACATCCCACATCCACTGATAACAAGCCATATATAACCACAGTTGGCAATTTGGGGAGTGGAATGCAGAGGAGAGGATGCTATGTTGGCCTGAGTGTTTCCCCAGCATTCCTCACCATGTCTCGTTAACCCTGCAGCTCTGCGTGTGCCGACAGGATGGGTGCCAACCGGAAGATGACGACATTAAGTAAAGCGTCATTCACACTGAGCACGATGACTGTAACTCTAGCAATATGTGAGCATGATCCAGGGACATGCAGGGAATTTCCGAGAGGCAGGGGCTGACATTTCTCGAAGGGCCTTTTGGTGAAAATATTGAAAATAGCAGACCTCCAAGCTCACAACGTGCCGTGCGACGCGTTGTGAGCTTGGTGGTCGGCTATTTTCGACGCTTGATTTCTACAGTTATTTCGACATAAGATGCTGCATTCAAGTTCAGGAGAGTTTGGACAGGGCAATTCTCTTGAATGGTATGGCATGGAATGAGGGCATTTGCATTTCTTTCACCATAGCAAAAAACTGCATTCATGGTCTGGAGAGGGGACTTTTTTTACAGATGGATAAAAGGGCAGGGACTCGAGCCCCCTTTGATGTCTATGTGTGCACGTGCCTGGCATGATCCACACTACAGGAAGCATTGTGCTGCCCTGTGCTGCAGGAGGATGGCCATTGAGAACACACAGTGCAGGACATTTGTTGTGCCAGAGTAGGCTATTCTAGGCAACTTGATTCCTTAAAGGAGTAGTTCACCCACATTACTTATTTTTCTTATCAATTATGCACCCCATGGAAACTTGAATTCATGTTGTTTGTTTTTGTTCATGTATCCGGTTATTATCATGAATTTATTGACTTATTAAGTCTCCATGGGGTGAGTAATCGATTAAAAAAAAAAGTAATTTTGGGGGTGAACTATCACTTTAACTGAATAGCCAATCTCCAGAGAGATGGCTCAGTCAGCAGACATTCTCTTTTTGGAAAGGTTTTTAGAATGACCTGATTCTATGCCTCAACTCTGGATATTTCTCTATTTCAACCATCAGTTCACTGTGCCTCAGCAACAACAGGTTACTAGTCTGCAGGTTGGGAATCTGCTACGGGGGCAGAAGAAGAGTTGTCATGCCCGCGGGTACCCAAATGCATAAAAGAAGCTGTGACGCCTGGAAATTGGAACAGTGGCGTAAAAGGAACAGGGTGGGATGTCAACGTGCGCTGGCGCATGTCTAGCACCACTGGTGTGGGTTTTGTACATAGACAATAACGGGGGCGGCCTTTAATGTGCGTCATTCTCAGCCAGTGTGTTTTATCCTTTACACAGTGAGGAGGCGAAGGGAGATGCTAACAGAGAACGAAGTGGATGGACACAAGACAAAATGGGCAGCAAAAGGGAGAGACAGAGAGAGAGATGGAAGGAGATGAGAGAAACGAGAGTTAAACAGATGGGCAGAGAGCAAATCTGAGGAAGACCATGGGGAATGAGAGATAACCAAGTGAAATAGGGCAAGCAGGGAAACCCTTTTCAAATCGGACCATGTTGTCCGTGAAAGAGAAAACAAGATGGATCGAGGAAGAGAGGGCTAAGAATGAGAGTGTGCGGTTTCTAAGTGTCCAGGGGTTAGAGTGCTGATGTAAGGCTAAAATCGAGGAGGGCAGTTGGGGTTACCGGAGGTAACCAGAGCCCTCAGTGAAACACATGCAAAGAGACCCAGAAGCAAACTTTTCAAACACACACTCTCTCTCTCAAACACACACACACACACACACACACACACACACACACTCTCTCTCTGAGGAATGCAGTTGGTTATACTGGAGATAAAAGCTTGTCATTCTCTTTGGACACATTCAACCACCATACAAACAAACACACAGAGATAGTTTATTGTAGAGGTCATTCCATTTAGTTCAAGTGACTACATTCATTCCTCAACATGTAGCCCTAAGCGTAACCCCCTTACCCTGATCTTAACCCTAATGCTGTTTCCAACTCAAAACCCTAAACCATATTCCAAAAAATGCCCTTTATGTTCCCGGAGTTCCTTTGTCTTTCAACCCAATGTCCCGGCTAGGGCTTAGGCTAGAAGTACAAGAGCGTGAATGGCATGCATTGCAACACACATTAACGTTTCTCCCCGGGATACAGGGGTATTTTTTGGGTTGTTTAGAAGTAGACCGGAATAATGCCACAGCAAGTTCCACAAACTGAGACATGGATAAAAGGGAAAGAGCTGAAGATCAACTTAAGGGAGGGGACGTAGGGAAAGGGAAGACTCGAGAAAGTGAGAGAGCGCGATGGCGAGAGGGCCTGGTAGACTAAGTGAGAAAACAAAGTTAAGGGTGTGACTGTGTGGTGGCTCAGCCAGTTAGTGCATGGAACACAATGCACCTGGTGAGTGCCAGGATCCGACCCGTGTCGCATCTCGCACGTCTCTCCTCTCTCTCTCCCACTTCCTGTCTTATCTGCATCTTCAGAGAAAAGAAAGTTAGTTGAAGGAGGGAGTATCACTTGGCCTTGAGAGAGAGGCAGACAGACAGCCCTGTCTTCTCTGTCTCTCATTCCAAACCCATCAGCACATCTTTCTCCATCTGTACTCCTTCCTCATAACAGCCGTCCCCATGGCAACACCTCAACGTCGCATCTGTAAAACGTGTATAAATCACATCATCTTCATAAATCGGAGTGTTAAAAAATGGCACCACCCTCTCTGTCAGTCGATGTGTCTGTGTGTATACATATGCATGCTTGTCAGGCAGCCATGCATGTTATGCAATCGTGTGTATCCGCAGCATGACGTTTCCTTATGTGAAATATTAACCCCCATACTGTGACTGAACGCAGTGCACGTGCCCCGTGCGTTTAACCCCAACCAAGCCTGGGTCGAGTGGGTCGTGCACGTGCTGTCCTACCCGTGTCCTTAAGAGCAGTGAGGGTTAATCTGCTAACACAGTGAAATTAGAGGGTTGATTTATCTCTGCAAAATAAATTACACGGTTAAAGTTTCCACTCTGATTTTACTGTGTAAAATGTGAGTGTAAAAATCTCTCACACAGAATGCAACTGAAAGTGCTTCACAAAACTGCAGGCTACTAGGGCAGATACGAATGTAAAGACAATTCGTTTACAGTAAAGAAAGAATACAAAGTCACGTCATATTATTATAAACATGTATTTTATTAGACCCTGTCATTACAAAAACAGAAGAGTTGGTGAATGAATAACTTTGCTGCACCCAGTGCCAGCGCCGTCAATACATCTACAGTATCAGCCGGAGAAAACGGGAAACGTTAACCAGAGCTGGAGTTTGAATGCATCCTAATTAGCCCATTAGAATGCACTTTTGGAAGAATACCTGAATCTGCTGGAGTGAGAGTGAGGACAGAGAGATGGACAGAAGCAGACAGCCGGTTAAATCAGATAAAAGGTAAACTGGACGACAGATAGACAGGTAGACCAAGCAGAGAGACAGAGCGAATGAGAGGCTGACAGGCAGACAGACGGGCTGAGAGATCCTCTTCCCTTTTGGTCGATACTGTCTGTCTGAGTCTCTGACACTGTCCAAGGTCCCTTGTGCGTGCACATCGCACAACACACACACACACACACACACATATATGCTGGTGTTGTGTGAGGCAGGCTAGCCGTGCTTTACATTCTGCAATCTGCATCACATGTCCTTCTGTCACAGAAAGCACAGTGTGAATTACCTTTTGAGACTTTGGTATTTCATACAGTATTAGCAGCAATAGTTATACGCTACTAACGGCTCACAATTCCATTCTGTAGCAACAAGAATGTTTTGGTCTGTTTCAGTGCTCAGTTACTGCTCTTTGGTCTTGTTTGGGCAGCATGTGTGTACACAATATATTACAGTGTAAGCTGTGTGTTGGCATCCTGCCTGTATTAGTTGTGGATGATAGTACCAGCCTTTTGATTATAGCCTTCAGATGTGATTTGACGATTGAAGATTCCAGGCTCTGTGCATCCGCCGCTGCGCGCCCCTGTAACTCGAAGCTAATGGCAGGTTTCAAAGTCTACTTTTAATGCGGCACAATATTGTCTATTTTTAGAGATGTAGGTTGCCCAGCAAATGTAGAGTTGTATGCGTATACCCTCAGTGTATAACTGAGTTTAGTGCAGGAGTCAACGTTTTCAGTCCAAGGACCTCTTATTTGAGAGAGATGAAGCAGGGACCCCCACAACCTTTTCAGAGAATCCATATTGTTTCATTGTTTGACAGCACAATCATTGTATTTTGGATTCATGTCAATTTGTGTTTTCAGATATTTAACCACTTGAACCGTCAATACTTAATAAACTAGACCTTTCACTCTGTACTTATTTTGCCTTTTCCCCCCTCTACACTAGAGCTCTTTGCCGAAAATAGCTGATCTACAAGCTCACAATGCCTTACTTCACGAGGTGTTGTGAGCTTGTAGATCTGCTATTTTTGGCTAAAGTTCTCAGAATATGGACGCTAGGGTTCAAGTGGTTAATACCAGTAAGACTCCCTAATTGGGAGATAAGCGACCGTCAGGTCGCATGCACAAACTTTAGTAGGCAATCGTAGCCAGTCAGGAGGAAATATGGGATCTATATATATATATATATATATAGATATCAGAGATTGCGTTAGACCGGAAATTGCCGGATTTGACCGATTTATAATGACAAAGACCGGAAAATATAAACCTCATCGGACATAAGGAGCGATTGAAAATGACACGGCAGTTCACCGCAAATCTCTTTCTCTCTCTCTCTCTCTCTCTCTTTCTCAATGTCTCTCTCTCTCTCTCTCTCTCTCTCTCTCTCTCTCTCTCTCTCTCTCTCTCTTTCTCAATGTCTCTCTCTCTCTCTCTCTCTCTCTCTCTCTCTCTCTCTCTCTCTCTCTCTCTTTCTCAATGTCTCTCTCTCTCTCTCTCTCTCTCTCTCTCTCTCTCTCTCTCTCTCTCTCTCTCTCTCTCTCTCTCTCCCTCATCACTCTCTCTCACATGCACGTCTGGTTGCACAAACACACACGGGTTAAGTTACACTTTTTCCTGTTAATAATAACCTGTGTGAAATAAGCTGCATTGGGAGGTAAACGGGAGACACTTTATTGTGAAGGTAAGACAGGAAATGATAGTTGTTGCTGGGTAGGCCTAGTTGTCGGTTTGTTATGTTGTCGCTATGCTCTCTATGAGCTGCCTTGGTTTTGGAATATGAGCGCGCAGTTTAAGTTATGAATGGACAGTCAAAAATAAGTTGTATTATCGGAACTGTTTAGCCTAAACATTAATTTGCGAACGGGGCGCTGGGGGAGAGAGAAGACAGCAGTCCATTTCAGCGTCATTTTGCAATGCGCACTGTGAACCCATGGGAATTATTGAAGGCACGCAGGACAACTACAACCCATATAAAACAAACTTTATACACTCGATTGAAGTTCTTTATGAGGAGATGTTATGGAAACTGTACAAGATCACCACCAAAGCCTTTTCAACCTTCCCAAAGTTGCATAACAGAGATGCAGGATGATCGTGACCACTCGACCATACTAGTGAGTAGTCTATAATTGATTCCTTTCTGGCCAGATTAATCTATCAACCTATGAAACATTGCGCAGACCCCACTTTCAGACTATTTCTCATTATTCTGTACATTATTATGTGTTGGCCTGAAATATGATGCAGAACAGAAACAACTTGTTATGAAACCATGCAGTATCTGTGCAAACACACAGCCTGCGTGAGTAGTCCAATATAATTAATTTCCTTATGCAAGATGATCGATCATCATCAAAACATACAGCTTCGGAAGATGTATGTTTTTTGTACAGCCTGCTACTCCTTTACATTCAATTAGTTCAGTCCCAACTATACAGCAGGACTTAAACTGTTGTTATTGGCTATGTTTTTGCACCTGCTTGTCATCCATGCATTCAAATTATTATGTCCGGTATTTTTATCAGATGTCCGATAAATTTTAATCATGCCGGTCACGGTGACCGGCTGTTAAAAATCCTAGCGCAACCTCTGATATATATATATATATATATATATATATATATATATATATGCCAGCCAAGGAGAGTGTGTGCAAAGTTTGGCATGGATCGAGGCAACGGTGGCGGAGATAAGAGTGGGGGGAAAGTGTGACGTGACGGACGGACAGACAGACAGACTGACTGACAGCCAGTGGAGGTTTTGATAATAACTGCGACTTGACGGTCACAAAAGGAGGAAAAAAAGTTTCTATCGCACAAAGATTTGGAGGACCCCCTGTAGTAACTCTGAGGACCCCCTGTTAAAGACCCCTGGTTTAGTGGATTAGCAAGTCGGAGTCAAGGTTCTCTAGTAGTAAGACCAAGACCATAGGTCTTATCTCTTGTTTTACAGTATTTTGAGCAGTAGGGCTGTCACGATTATGACATGATGATTAAATTGTCACTCAAATCATTACGATTAACAATTATTTTTTGTTGTTGACAATTTCATTCTGTTTGGCTTGTAGGCTTTGAAGTTGCACATGGCAGATATGACACATTACCTAAATTTACAAAGACACTACTGACATTTGACAACTTTATATTTAAAATGGAACATTGATAGTGGAAATAGCCGACCTACAAGCTAACAACGCGTAGATCTGCTATTTCCACTATTTTTGAAAATGTTAGGAATATATTACCGGTATATTTTTTAACATGTAAGCGATTATAACAAAATATTTGCGATTATGTCAAATAATTGTGATTATGTCAAATAATTGTGATTAGACAATTATGTAATGATTGTGACGGGCCTACTGAGCAGTGGGTCCTCTATGACCAGGACTATTATTACCTGATTAGCTGTACTGCTGTAGGCTCTCAGTGGCTCCCAGGGTGACCCGCAGCGAGCAGGATAAGAGTCCAATGACCACTGGGTTAGTGGGCAAGGTGGTCTAGTTACATAGAATTACAACCATGTGAACGGCAAGCGTGCCGAGGGTTGTCAGTCACGGTCATCATGACATTTTAGTTGACGATTAATTGCAATTAACAATTTTTGTGTTTGGAATTTAACACTGGAACATGATTGTACTATAATAAATTGGCCTAATTGCTTAATTCGGGTCGGTCGGTGGACCACCGCGGCCCTTGGAGGGGTGAGAAAGAGCTAAGATGAAGACATGATGAACCAAGAGTAGTACCTCTCTCGCCATCACCGGCCGCGGGACGTAACGGACAACCACCAGCCCATCACCCCCCCGTCCTCCCACCCTGCCAAGAGCAGGAAGGAAGGAGTGGTGGTTGTTTTATTAGAGGTCGCTCTCTGTCTCTCTGCCCACAGAGAGCCAGGGTGTCCCTTTACCACAGGAAGCAGCCTGGGAGACATGAGCCAGCGTTTCCTGCCCAGAGGGCACCGCGGACACTCTCTCCTTTCATAACAACAACCCCCAGCCGCCATGTGCCACCCTGATGGCACTCTGGCCGATCAGATCAGAGCCAGGGCTTTGGATTTGACCTGCAGATCACAGCATTTTTAGGGGGCGAGGTGGTCTAGTTACATGCACACACAGACAGTGTAATAAGCGCATAGTTCTATATGCAGTTCTCCTATCATATACTGTAAGTGCATGCACACGCTCAGTATGGATGGGACGATATGAACATTTCATATCACGATTATTGTGACAAAATAAATCGGGATTTACGATATTATCGCGATAATCAAATTCCATTATCCTGGGGTGGAACATTTGCCTACAAGCTCACAATGCTTCGCAACGCGACGCGTTGTGAGCTTGTAGATCAGCAATTTTTTGGCAAAGACATTTGATAGAGTGAAAAAAGACTGTATCAAGTACATATATTAAGTTAGCCTCGCGTAGCCAGGCTTTACTCATCTGCGAAGAGAAAAGCCTGGTGACAATATCAGGCAGAGACCGTTCAACTTCCGCCGTGAGAATTTCCCCGGAAGACTGCAACGCATGACGTAACGTCCGTTGAACACAGCACTTCCGCCACTTCCGCTAGAACCAACCGGAAGTTATATTGTGGCCAGGGTGATATTAAGTACCTTTTTACCAATAGAGGGTTAAGTGGTACCAGACATGCAGCTCTGCAAATAAATAAAAGAATTGATCCCAGTGCATGACGGAGGACAATAATTAAATCTCCACGATACAATTATCGCAAGTGTTTTTTTATCATGATAAAAAACGATAATATCGCTTATCGACCCATCCCTATCGCTCAGCCACACACACGCACACACACACACACACACACACACACACACACACACACATGAGAGTATTGTGGAGGGCAAGGAGCATGTCAGTCTGTCGAACTGTTATTCTTGTTCTAAAGACTGCCTACAGGGCAGGAACGCCTGATTAATCATAAACGACACTTGGTGACTGGTGATTACTTGTACATAGTTGTAGAACGGTGACCTGTTGGCTTCATTTCTCTGTATTATGAAAGTGCAAGAAATTGCATTGAAAAAAATCAATAAATAGTTCCCTAAAGCCTAGTAGCCCTAGATTATTGCCAATCACGGTTAATAATCACGCTTGCGGTGTGTAACGTTGTGTGATACTTATATTTTGCATTGTGGGTTGGTGCTACTGCGATATACCGTATGTGTAGTTTATTGTTTTATTATAAAAAATTGTCACGTCTACTACTGAAGTTAAGGGTTTGGATAAGTTAACACTCGTGTAATGCAGGCTCATCACAGATACACTGTGAAATGTGGACCACGTGACCCTTTGTCATCTCATCTGCCCGTTCAGGATTGAAGCATTTTTCCACTCTGTTGTGTCATTTGGTTGATTCTCCATGATAATGTAGCTGTAGTCATAGCTAGGGATGGGACGATAAGCGATATCGTTTATTGTGATAAAAAACACTCACGATAATCGCATCGTGGAGATTTAATTTATCGTGATATCGTCCTCCGTCATGCACTGGGATCAATTCACCTTTTATTTGCCGAACTGCATATCCGGCACCAATAATTGGTAAAAGGTACTTATAATATACCCACTTGATACAGTCTTTTTTACACTCTATCAAATGTCTTTGCCGATCTACAAACTCGCAACGCGTCGTGTTGTGAGCTTGAAGATCGGCTATTCTTTGGCAAATGTTCCGCCCCAGGATAATGGATTTTGATATTCGCGATATTATCGTAAATCGCGATTTCTTTGGTCACAATAATAGTGATATGAAATTTTCATATCGTCCCATCCCTAGTCATAGCGTCCCTGTCTGTGTTACCGGACCAGCGCTGTGATTTTCGCGTTTAGCTTGCGGGCTTGCACTGTGATTTTAGCTTTTAGCTTGCGTTGTTAAGCTAGGTGTCTAGCCCAAGTTTAACCTCTGTACCTCGGTTCTTATTTTTAGAAAGGAGGCACTCTGTCATTGTTCCACCCGTTGCTTTCCTCTGAGAGTTCAGGGGGTGGCGTGGGGTGGGTGGCTATAAAGTTTGTGTTCCTGGTCATAAATAGAATGTTCTAGAAGGGAAAGGTGGCCATTGGAGCAGGAATTGTGTTGAGGATGATGGTGCTGTGCAAGCACTATTTTTAAATCGCCAAACATGTTATTGAGATACCGTCTTACCTGCAGAATGGCAGTGTTTTAGTTTTTCCGAGTTGTTTTTAGCGTGTGTGTGTGCGTGTGCGTGTGCGCGCGCCTCACTGAAGGAACAGTTGGCAGTGGAATGAGCATTGCTTGCACAATGGAAGTTCAGAAAGGGGTGAGAACATACAGGATACATTGAACAGAACATATTCGGGGGGAAAACAGAAACACATTATGCCAAGGTTGGTAGGCGTACTGAGTGTGTTTGTAGGTTCAAGAACGTATGTAAGCATAGCTGTATATTATACTCTCATACGCGTGCGGCATGTGTCTCCACTGTGTGTGTTTTTATGAGTGTGTCACATCCATGTGGGTGGGTGCATGGTGGGCAAGTGAAAGGACATCACAAGACCTCGCTAGACATGAAGCAGGAAGTGAGGGTAAACAGAGGTCAGAGCAGAGGACAGTAATGTCAGCCTAGGGAATCCTCAGGGTGGGACACAGTGGGGAAAGCCCCACTCAGATACTCTCATCTATCAACATGCTATGGTTCAGTTCAGAAACCTGACGTTATTGTTGTCCTATAAGGGAGGTTTTCTATGCACACAGATTAAAACGCACATAACACTTTACATCATTTTAGGGAAAACCCTTTGTCATACATTATGATCGATATTGAATTGTCTGATGTGAACGTGAACAGTTGCTCATTTCTTCTACTTTGGTGTGTCCCTTTGGATAGGCCTGTCAAAATGATTACATAATCGAAATTATTTGAGATAATCACAATTATTTTTGCATAATCGCCATAATCGTTTCCATGTTGAAAAATGTTCATATATTTTCAAACGTTTTCAAAAATAGTGGAAATAGCAGATCTGAAAAGTAGATCTGACATAGACGAATTTCGTCTATTTCCACTATTCATGTTTTCTTAAATGTGTAAAGTTATGAAATGTCTTTATATATAGGTTATTTGTCATAGCATATGTCCTTAAATTATTTTTTTATTCATAAATGATGTTCCGGTGTTCAACCACAAAAACACAATAAAATCTGTGTGACAATGAATCAAGCGAAATCTCATAATTGTGACAGACGGTCGACCCTAATCATTCTCTCCTCCCCCCTTCACCAGATGTGCACCCCAGCCAACACGCCGGCGACGCCCCCCAACTTCCCGGACGCTCTGACCATGTTCTCCCGCCTCAAGGCCTCCGAGAGCTTCAACAGCGCGGCGGCCGGCAGCCCCATGGCGGCCTCCATGGCGGCCTCGCCCCCTCCCCCGCCCCCGCAGCTGGGCATGGGCTGCTGGGGGCTCCCGGTGGGCGCCGGCGCGCCACAGCAGCAGTACCAGCAGCAACCTCAACCCCAGAACCACCTCCAGCAGGGACTTTGGACTCAGGGGGGGCAGCAGCCCCCCTGCCCCCCGGCGTGGCCTGTCACGCCCATGGGCGTGAGCGTCAACGCGCACGCGGGCGCCGAGCAGAAGGCCAGCAGTGTGGCGATGGAGGCGGAGAGATGAGGGGCCCGAACGGGACTTTAGCTACCTGCCCCTCCCTCACCCCCCCGCCCCCCCTCCTCCTCAGAGGGAGGGAGGAGAGGAGAAGGAGGTAGTGGTTAGGAGGGGTTCGGATGGTGATGGGTGGGGGGGGGGGGGGGGCTGCGATGGAGTGGATACGGGTGGAGATTGGGACTCTGTTCCCTATGGTAAAAGCAAAGGACATGTGGTGAGACGGACGTACGGATGGATGGATGGATGGATGGGAATGGGCGAGGGCAAAACGCAAACCAAGAAAAACCAATGTGGACACTTCAAAAGATAAGGAAAAGCAATGCAAACATCTTGACAATAAAAAAAAGAAAGAAAACGATACAAAAAAATAGAATATAAAGAATAATAAATCATGAAACGCACACACACACACATACATATAGTAATAAGAGAGCAACTGAAATCTTTGTTAGTTTTTATTCTCAGTAAATGCATAGATAAATGTTATGGAACTAAAAAACAAAAGACAAGTCTTCACACCCAAGGATACAACGTGAGGGTTGTTGTTTTTTTCTTCTTCTCCAAAGCAAGAACGTTTTAAGGCAGCAACCTTTTTTTTTTCTTCTTCATATTCTTCATCTTTTCCACCAGTGTGTGTTTCTTTTTCTCTGCCACTGGAGTTCTGTGTCCAGAGACAGTTTTTGGTGCATACGAGAGCAGAGGAACTGACAACGCAGTGTTTTTACCTTATTTGTTTGTTCATCACACGCATTCGAGTGTACACACGTGTGTGTGTGTGTGTTTGTGTGTCTGTCGTGGCCACTGGCCAGTCCTTTTCTAGCTAAGCCACACAAACGTATACATGCCCACACACACACACACGGACGCACATGCATGCAGGCACACTAGCGTAAAGAAGAGGAGCAGTTCCATATTCTTCAACCCATCGTCAAGATGGAAACTTTTCGTACCTCACCTGGTGGTCACCTGACTTCTTTCAGCCAAATCAGGGATTCTTAAACCAACCTTTTTGCCGCCGCTGACGACACAGGACATGTTTTTAAAAGGGGTTTCTTGTTTTTAAAAGGGCAGCATCAGCTGCTGCCACTATGGTAGATCATGTTCATGATAACTGATCCTCACTACAATGGCTTTTTATTTCAGCGGTAGGGCTGATGCTGATCATTTTCAACCCTGAACTCAGCTGACTGCAGCTGTCCACTGCATTGGGTTGTGCAGATTTGGGTATTATAAGAAAAAAAAAGTTTGATATTATATAGTTTATAACGTTAATTGTATTGTCTTTTTGATTTTGTTTTTGTTGTTTTATTTGAAGAGAGGTTTTAAGATTAGTTGAGGGCTTTGAAGGTGGGCGGGACTAGTTCAGGTTGACCCTTTTGGAAAAGAGCGAATCAAAACGCAGCTAAAACAACACATACTGTACACACACACACACACAAAGAAACAACATAGCTAGAGATGAAACCAACGACTACTACTCCATCTCTGACTCTGTTAAAGCAGACTTGCCACTTTGCATGATGTGTTGATAAACGTGTAACATCTTTTTGTAGCAAAAGCATACATGAAACCAAGACATGTTTCTGAGCACGAAGAGGAGTGGTCTGGATTCTAAAGGCAACTCGAAGGGCAGTAGTTAATTGTTTCTCTACACAGCCGGGATCATCATAAGTCTGCCTGACGGTATAGTGGTTCCATAGAGGCCTGTTTGGGTAGTGTTTTACCACTATTTATGAGTAATGCACCACCATGGCTGAGAAGTGAAAAAAAAAAAAGTCTTAATTGCCTCTTCCTCCAGCAAAGCGTTTTCTCATTTCCATTTCGAGTGGTACAGCATTAAAATATAACCACATCTTCCTGCTTTTAAAGTGAAATTTTCACAACTTTCAGAATCAGTTTCACAGGTGTAAATCAGTGGGTGAAATTCATTTTTAATTTGTATTGTACAACCGCATTCACTTCCCTTGCACCTACAGAAATTGAAGAATACGTATATGAATTTTTTGTTAGGTCCTTTTTTATTTGTTAAATGAAATGGAGCTGGCATCCGGGTAACAAAGTGGCAGTTTTATTTAATTGAGCTCAAACAATTTCCTGTCTGAAAGAACAGGCAAGCACAGAAACAGACTTTTATTATTGAATGTGCTAATATCAAATCCTGTTGGAAATGTCAGATTTGAAACGTGTTATATAGTTTGTAGCTTGTTCAATGCAAGTGAATAGGATATAAATTGAAACTTCAACTTCTTTGTCACATCACAGGTTTACAGGTGTGGAAAAAGTGGGTGGGTCTTTTGCACCAGCTCCAATCATTTGCAGTTTTCAAGAAAGGGAATAAGAATAGAGATGGAAGAAGGAAAAACAAGGAAAAGGAAAACAGGCCAGGTTAGAGGAAATGGCAATAAATGGGGCAGTTAAAATGGCAGGTATAGTAGCGATGTTGTGTGAAGCGATATAGGTTATACAGTATATATATATATACATGAAGTGCAGCATTAGCAAGACATTTAGAACTGCATATAGTCATGTATTGTTCATCACAGAAGTGTGAGATCTTGTTAATTCCATATGTATTGGTCTGCATTGGTAACTGGATATCAAGCCCTATATTCAATGTTGTGAAAATATCACTTTGAAGGCTATGCAAAATGTGGGTCTCTGTGAAACCAGTTAAACTACAAAGGTTCATGATCTCCTGGTGGCGATAATAAGCCACGACAGGCCTCTGTCGGACATAGCGTTTTGTTATTCTGCCAAGGCAGTTACATCTTGGTCGACCAGAGACAAACTACTTCGCCAAGGAGAGCTTTTGGAAACGTGCTACTACCTACGTGGGGACACTACAAACTACTTTCAGATATATATGTATACCCTCAGATACTGTAGTTTTAAAGCGTTTTTACGGCAATTAAGTACATGGCTTTGACCAGTATTTGGTCCATCATACTACTGGGGGACAGTGCAGGGATGACCCATATCTACAGCAATATGTAAATGCACGGTCTGCCCCCCCTCCCCTTATTTTTTACGTTTCTCCTCACTGGATTATATTTTTAATTTGATAAATGAAGACGGTCAGAGATATTTTGAATAGTTGAGGGTCTTTTTAAGAGGAAAAAAAAGATGGCAAGGATCTACAAGTTTATGGATATTATAATGAGGATCAAATAACCAATTTTTTATGACTAAAATATTTCGGTTCATCATTTATCACGCTCAATATTTTATTTGGTTCAAATAAGTGTTTTTGGAAGACCTGTTCCTTAAATGTTTTTTCATGTATGTTTCCCCCTCATATGACTGTATGATGCCATTCCCACAATATTTGTGGACTACCTGATAATTAACTTATCATTTTTTGTGTTCCTAAATAAATATCGTTATGTCAACCTTTTCTGTATAGCCGTGAGTGTGTGTGCACAAGCGTCGGTGTGCACAAGCGTGTGTGTGTGTAATCTTGGGATCTTGCTGACAAGGCATCACAACCACCACTTACCATGTTTTTTATTTATCAGTTCAGTGGTGGTTGATGAGATATACCAGTTATTGCAAAACTACTGTGTGAAAAGTGGGGCTGCTCGTATTGTAATCCCATTTCTGACTCTTCTGAATACCAAAATTATAAAAGGGCACTATTTCTTTTTTCTCAGTACATAAAAGAAGCACTTAAGTGTTGTTCATTTACATATATATGGTAAACAATAGCATTTACTGTATGCACCTTTTCATGTATTACAGTCTATCACTTGTGAACTGTTGAACATGGTCTGTGTATAAGCACATTCATTGTCAGGTGTACCTAAAGCCATGACATTCAAATCGAGTTGCTTGTCACATCATATGTGTATACTTGTCCATTCAGTTTTTATTTTCAAACATCTACCAATGCTACATAATATGTTTTAATATGACCATTAATTTGGGTGGTTTATAAATAATGTCCCTACGGTGTTGTAGGTATTAAAGGTAACAAATTAACTCTTTTTACAGGTGACTCCACAATTAATTTTATTCAAATCATACATACAACTCAAAATGGCCTTCTCAATGAAATATAATGAACACAGTATCATTGTTCATGTGCCTTGAAATGTTCAGAATAAGTCACTTCTCTGTGTATATCACAATATTGAGTAGCTCTGCCATAAGGTAGATGTGCTTAGATGTTGCTTAACATAGAAAGAGACAAATCAAGAAACTGTACTCCATGTGGCTGGCATACTGTAGGCATCACTGATCCGAGATGTTCCATGTTGTATGAGAGAGACAGTCAGTTGGAACAGAGACTGTGTGAAGATGGATGCGGCCCAATCTCACGCCTGACTTGCTCTGCAGTATAGAGGCGACAGACAACACAGGCACTGGTGTTAGTAAGTACTCCGATTTTTTTAACCCATTTTTAACCACATAAAATGTCTTCTAAATCCTAATTGTTTTCTTTATCTGAGTTTTTAATGTCA
>NC_137825.1:35476908-35489408 GCF_963921795.1 Nannobrachium achirus | reverse complement strand
AACAAGTGAAAGTAACTCAGTCAAATTTGTACTTGAAGTACAGGACTGGAGTACTGGACTTTTTCCACATCCTAGAAATCTAGTGTCAAAAACACAAAAGCCTGTCTGTCTTTGAAATGTAGTGGAGTGATAAGTATCCAAGAAAACAAATACACAAGTAAAGTACGGATACTCCTAATGAGATCATCTGAGAAGTCTCACTCAATGACAATAACTAGCCAGAGAGAGAGGCGCACCATCAGAGCACATCAAATATGTGCATGTGTATGTCACTATCATCCAAAATGTGGCTGTTATAGCCATAGCTATTTGTTTTTCTTTTTATTAGGATTCCTGTTGTACAAATAATTGTATTTTGAAGTAATTCCCACAAGGCACGATAAAGATAAAGATATCGTTTTAAAAATCGTTCTCAACTGAAGTGGATGGTAGCACTGGGGGTGTAACGATACATTTGAACAACGATACGATACGTATCACGATACATGGTTGATGATACGATACATGGATGATACGATACATGGACTATATTGGTTCATTCATGGCGATACGATTCGATTTAAATCGATATAGTAACTATTTAGCAAAGACATTAAATCTGTGTGAAACTATAGGAAAAAATCTATTATTATGGATATAAAAAAGTAAACACTGATACATGGAACAGCAAATACATGGAAATTATATTACAACACATATGGACAAACCTGCACCTTGACATGAACACAGAGTTTACACACATTTATCGATAGACCGAGAGTAGCTATGGAATGGAAAAGTAATTAGATCCCTCTTTTTCATTTTCCCTCTTAAAATTGCTAAATACAAGGCACAAATACTTAGTTTCCATACAATCGAGTATTTGCATTGCAAAACGATTCAATACCGATTATTTGCATTGTAAAACGATACAATACGATATACAAAGCCAACCGGTACAATATTTGCTTTTGCAAATCGATATAGTAGATCATTGCTAATTAAAATTGATTTTTCATTCAGTTACTATATCATTACACCCCTAGTTAGCACTAGCATCCACACCGCTTATGTTGTACAATAAACTTTATCGTTCATCAATGTGAATGCCGACATAATTATCGTTAACGATAATTGACGTTAACGGTGTCTTTATCGTGGCCGGTGGGAATGGCGCTTTAATCACAATGTAGGGAGAGTTAGGTGTCTGCTGTGGGACTGGATCATCATGTCCTGGATATGAGGTAGTGACTCACATAGCCTGGCACACACCAGCATCAGGGTTTTGAATTTGATACGGAGCGGTGAAGAGGAGTAAAGGAGACGGGGGATTCGATAACTCAAGAGGCTGCTGTGTCCCGGATGGGTTGAAGGGTCTGTTCTGAACAAAGGCCTGGCCAATAGAGGGTTACAGTAGTCCAGACTCCACACTTGAGATGACTAAAGCTTGAACAAGGAACTAAAGTAATCTCATCTCATACACACAGTTTATTCCAGGGTGTCATAGCATGGCCCATAGAAACATTTCTTTCTTCATGCGTCTTTCTTCACTCCTTCCTGAAAGTAACAGACTGTAGCAGTCTTATTTGAACAAAAGCCGTATTAACATACCGGTAAATACTGTACTTAAAGGGGATTATACATTGCCATATTTAAGGACATTCAAAGCACTATTTGCTCAACATGCAAACTAAGCGGAAACAACTACTCAACTCAGTGTCCGTCGTGGCATCAGGGTGAAAACAAACAGCACGCTGCACATATCTACCTCCCTGATCCTACACGGTTCTTATGGTGCGTTTTAACAGCGGGCGATGGTCGGCCGTATTTTCGGAATACGTGTTATTTTTGTCGATAGGACCTGGCAACTACTGCTGGTGGAAAAGTGGGCTGAGGAACGTTGCCCAAAAACATGAAATAAATAGTTTATCTTTTGGGCGACATCATCGGTGACAGCCAAGCAAATTCATGTGTTGCTTTGTTTACCCAATAGAGGACGTAAGGTAATGACGTCAGGAACATTCACTAGGAGATTTTGATCTCCCAGTTAAAACGTAGGGTTATTCTCAATTTTGCTTTCATTTTGTCCTCAAGGAGATAGAAGATAGAATAGATTGTTTAACAGGTAAAACAGTGAAATGATGTACTGTATGTAGAAAATCAACACACTGCACAGACAAAGACCTCAACAGTGGTGGGTCATCACCAGGTTTGTTTTTACTGTACAATAGGCTCTATGCACAGAAGCCACATTGGAAAGAAATTGGGCCCCTGCCATAGTTCCTTCACAGGTGTTACCAATGATACTGAAGGCTCTTTACCGTCAAACAGAGTCAGGGTGCTGTAAGTGTGCATGTTGGCTCACTGGAAACACTCTGTTACACCAGTGGGTCTCAAAGTGTCCTTGAGGGGGTTTCCAAAAAGGCCCCTTATGGGTCTGTAACTCTGAAATAAGAACCACTGTGCTAATACACCAAATGGAACAGAGGCTTAATCAGAATCATTGGTAACACCTGTGAAGGAAGTAAAGGCCTGTCCATACTTTGACCGAAACCAAACTTTTCGGTCAAAAGGTCCGGTTCGACTACAAAATGACACCACTCGCGACTTCTGAAAAGCATTACACCGAATGAGAGTCCGGAAATTTGCACCGCGGAAATCGCAACTCACCGAACATCTCGGAGATACTATGGACAGGCCTTAAGGTAGAGGTACTAGAGGCCAATTTCTTTCTTTCTCCAATATGGCTGCTGTGCATAGAGCCTATTGGGATGGGTGCCACGTGTCCGTGGGCAGCATGCCAGGGCCTGCGCGAGGTACTGTAGGTATGCAGGTGGAAGAGAGAGAGAGAGAGAGAGAGCGAGAGGACACTCGAGGTCTGTGTTGAAGCAGTCAGGGGAGCGTAGCGGTCAGGGTGACATTGGGTGCGTTTGTAACCTGGCACCACACCTACCCCCCTGTCTCTCCACAGGTAGAGCCACCAGCTCCATAATGAACAAGCCACAGCTAGCTGCAGGAAGTGGAACAAAGGTGACACACACACACAAACACAAGCACACACCATACACACACACACACACACACAAGAAGAGGGAGAGAGAATGAGAGAGAGTGTGCGCGTATGTGTGTGTGTGTGTTTGAGCAAGTGAGAACCCGAGAAATGAGAGCAAGAAATTGTGGAAAGAAATAGACACGCGCTAAAACAGACAATTTGATCACAAGTTACAGTGTGTGAAAAACCATTTCAAGGGTTTTAAACTAAAGCAAATACTTCAGTAAAGTTTTTCAATTGGCCAACCAAATGGGTTTTATCAGTGTGTAAGTCAAGTGATATTGCACCAATTATCCCTATCAGGAGGCCGGAACTGCCTAAAGGCGAGGGATTATATGTTTTTGCTCTCTGAGTCTGTCTGTCTATGAACAGCTAATCTCTGGCATGGTTGGACTGATCGGTGTGTGAGACTTTGCACGCACACTCCCAGTAGGCCAAGGAAGACCCTCTGCCCCAAACCTTTCCCATTTTCATGGGTGGCACTATAACAGGGCCCTTCACGTTTTGGCCTATAATGGGAGTGCACTTTTCTAGTTCTGAGGTAATTGTTTGTCCCCAAAATAATGAAGGCTGAATCGACCTTTGAGACAAAAGAATAAGTAAATGTTTCCAAAAACCTAGTTAATGCAGTTTGTGTACTATAGCCTACTACTGTGATGTACTATAGCATGCCACACAAACCATACTGTACCGGTATACCGTACTACAGCATACATAGCAATATGTATGTACACAGACAAATATGTCCGTGGCAAAGACTTGGCCTTGTCTGTGGCAAAATGACCCAATTACTGAATGTCAACTAAGTCTCCAGGTTTTCTTCAGAATATGTATGACACTGTATTTAAATGTTTAATTTGCAAGGATCCCCATAACTCTGAGAGTGTACAAATGGAACCAAACAATTCCATTTGTACACTCTCAGAGTTACAGACCTGTTATGGTCATTCAGGGCAAGCTCTTGACAAAAGGAATTTTGACAAAAATGCCCACCACAAGCCAGAATGGCGAAGACCCCTAGATACATTGTGTCTTCTATCAATTTGTATTTGTGAATTTGTAGATCAATTCCAGAGAGTGTACAGATATAACATGTGTGTGTGCACTCTCTAGAGTTAAAAGTGTCCAGCAGCACGCAGTGTTATTTGACCGCTGTGAACCTGTTCTGTGAGATGACAATAGGCTGTGTGCTGTGTGAGCTCTGCGCTCTAACTGGGACACAAAGCCTCTTTATCTCTGCTCTCAGTGCTCCATCAGTGCTGCCTGGCTGGACATATTAGCACATGCTCTCGCACACATATTACATACACACACATGCACACACACACATGGTACATGTACCGGATGCACGCAGAGACGGACACGCTCGCATACACACCCACCGTATGAGGGGCAGACTTACCCTTCCCATATTAGACGTATGTACCGACTGACACGCAGCCGCGAGCGTGCGCGAACATGCGGGTGAGCTTGCGCGTACATATGCGATAACGACATGCTTTAACGCTGTATTTGGCACAGACAGACACACACACATACTAACAGTACACACATACAAGCCCCCAGCCCCCCCGACTCTGTGTGTGTGACATTGTCAGACACATGCTGCTTTCCACATCATATACTTCATACTGGAAGCTGTAGAGCAGAACACTTTTAATAATAATTGAAATAACTGAGCATGGATGCATACACACACACACACACACAATATGATATAATATGCTCCTCTATAATTTTTGTATACCGTATATATATATATATATATATATATATATTATTATTATTTTATTTTATTTTATTTTTTATAGTTTTTAGTTTTGGGGCTTTTATGCCTTTATTGATAGGACAGTTTGTAGACTGACAGGAAACGGGGAAAGAGATGGGGATGATATGTGGCAAAGGTCGACTGGATCGGGAATCGAACCGTCAGGCATCAAAGCCTATGTGGTATGCGCCTGGACCAGTATACGGGCGTATATTTCTAAGCACACTGTATACTGTATATATACACGTCCTTATGTTTGTTTGCACTATACGCATGTGCCGTATTTGTATTGTATACGTGTGTGTGTGTGTGTGTGTGTGTGTGTGTGTGTGTGTGTGTGTGTGTGTGTGTGTGTCTAGACTGCCAAAACAGGTCAGACAGGGCTAATAACAACATTATGCATCATAGACTCTCTCTCTCCTCCCTTCATTGTGT
Organism: Nannobrachium achirus; assembly: GCF_963921795.1. Taxonomy (NCBI): domain Eukaryota; kingdom Metazoa; phylum Chordata; class Actinopteri; order Myctophiformes; family Myctophidae; genus Nannobrachium; species Nannobrachium achirus. The sequence continues at coordinate 35,484,174 of NC_137825.1, read as the reverse complement.
TCTCTCACTATCTTGTTCTTTCTGTCACTATCTCTGTTCTCCCAAATAAGAACAAGCTACTTTACCGTCACATTCCACCACATTACCACCCTCCCCCCATTTACATGATCTCTCTCTCTCTCTCTCTCTCTCTCTCTCTCTCTCTCTCTCTCTCTCTCTCTCTCTCTCTCTCTCTCTCTCTCTCTCTCTCTCTCTCTCTCTGATGTTCTTGTCCCTGTACTTCGGCTATAATCCCTAACCTTGATCTCTCCTTCTCTAACCTTAACCCTTCCCCTTCGCTTAACCACTTTCGACCCCGGCATTCGTATTCACAGATAGAATGGTAGAATCCCCCCTTAAACATAAAAACAAACCTTGTCCAGGATTCTCACATCTTTTTGACATGACCTTGTCTTCACAAACACACAGGCAGATACTGTACACAGGGAGAAATATTCTGGTGTCTGCCTCTTGGTATGTTTTGTATTATCCCAGACTGTAATTACACCCCCCCACACCTGCCCATTTCTATTGTCTTTGTCCATGAAATCTCCTCCCCTTGCTGCCGCTCTCTCTCTCTCTCTCTCTCCTTCTCTCTTTCTCTCTCTCTCTCTCTCTCTCTCTCTCTCTCTCTCTCTCTATCTCTCTCTCTCTCTCTCCGTTCACTTTCTCTCACAAACGCTCACCGGTGGAGGAATGTGGGGAAGGAGGTGTTTCAAAAGACACAGGGGCTCATAAAACACATTTACAGGTGAGTCAGCTAGGTTGTTACACTGCACGACGCCCCCTTAGCCTCAGACAAACTTCAGAGGCCTTCTCTCTGCAATTACGCCGTAGGCCATTAACCCTTTTGCGCTACAAAACCCAACGTCTTCCTTCGTGCGTGCGGTCTGATCATAAACCATCAGCATTGTAGGATTTCAAATCAGGCGCACTCAACCACTTTAACACCTTCTAAGCCTGGCCGTACTCCCTCGGACTTCCTACTGGGTCCCATCAGCCACACGTCTATTCCCGGACTTTTGATATAAATTATAATAAAAAAAAAAAAAAACATCGGAAATTCTTCTCTGTGTCTTTTTGGAGCGATCTGAAAGGGTTAATATGCTCTGACAGTCATTTTCTGGTGCTGGGTGTGATACTCCTAATATCCAGCAGGCCACGCCGTTGACTCACATTCTGGATGGATGGCTGGCCAGGAGGAGCCTCATCCTCTCCCCAGTGTTGAAACTCAGCAAGAAGCTCAAACAAGATGGCTGGTCTTTGTCTCTGTTCGTGGATCGCGGTTTCAATCACGTTCGGGCGCCGCTTCTCTATCGCTCCTTTCCCTGCTTCGCCGCACGTAAACGAATGGAATTGATCTCCCCTCCGCCTCGCCAAAGTAAGATCGCCGACCTCTGCAGGATGAATATGTACGCTGTGTCGAGCACTCCAGTACGTGTTGTTATCATGTGGGCTTTGTTTTTTTAAAACATGTTTGTAAATAAATGGCTTATTTCTTCGGCGCTACCTCTGTTCAGAGGGTTCTGCCGCGGCTTGCAACGTGTTAAGTGTGAGGTCCATACAAGAAATGATAGTTTTTTAAATGATTAATAGAAAGAGATGTTATGATCAATCAATGGAACCAGCGCAGTGTGCGTTCCTTTTTATCGGTAATCCAAGCACAATGGAAACTTGCCTTTTCAAAGTTTTCAAGAAAGAATACCATTACTTTTTACATATCGTCTCTGTCGGGTGGAAGACACATGTCCAAAACTGTTCCTTCTCAGGATTAAAATTCTAAAATAGCCGATCTACAAGCACACAACGCCTCGCACCGCCTCACAACCGAGGCGTTGAGTCCATTCATATAGTGAACTGGAGGGCCCACCAGCCGGCCCCCGGTCTACAGGGTGAGAACCAGAACCACCATGAATGGAGGGCTACCAACACAGCAGGCATTCAGACAATAGCCAAAGAGGCAGCGCTCAGCACCCACGTGGTTTCCCGCTGTTTAGACAGTGATCAGAGGATTACGGCAGCAGCAGCATCACTGCAAAGAGTTAAAAGTTCACACGTTGCGTTTGAAATGTAGCCAGGGCACCGTTTCCCCTCGCCTCCTCCTGAACCAGCTGACCCTTTACGACTCTGTGTGATTTTTGTCGTTCCCCACGTGACGCGTCCCCACACATGCTAAGCACACTCACAGTCCGGCTTTAAAGCGCTGTGGGAATGCGGGCCTCAATGTACAGTATGTGCTGTATGTGGAGCGCTCGCGTGCATTGTTTTGTTTTGCCTTTTCCTGCGTGTGTGCAGTTCCACTGCACTGGACGTGAACTTCCTGATCTGATCGTCCCCCCTGTGACAATTGTCAGTACTTACCTGAGTCAAATGAGACTTGTTAACCACTTAGGCTAAAGCTCTATATGATTCGTTGTGCGACAAGCTCATTGTGAGAGTGTGTGTGTGTGTGTGTGTGTGTGTGTGTGTGTGTGTGTGTGTGTGTGTGTGTGTGTGTGTGTGTGTGTGTGTGTGTGTGTGTGTGTGTGTGCGCGCGCGCGAATGTGTGCATGACAGATAGAAAGAGAGAGAGCAAGAGAGAGAGAGAGAGAGTTTCTCTGTGTGTTTGACCTGTCTTCCATCCAATGCATGCTGGCATTAATTCCACCCTCTACATTTGGGATCAAGTGAGAATGGAAAATAAATGAATGAATCAGACCACTTTGTGATAGTATTGACTGCTATTAAGCCAACTGCTTCTTGCTTCTAATTGTGGAGTGTAGTAATTTGTTCAGTACAGCATGTCTGCTGTATAGTCTGAACCCTTGCATTAAAGTCTTCTTCCTTCGTGTATTGTCAGCTATAGATCAAAGTCACGTAGCCATGCCCTAGCTCGTCCTACTGTACATCCCGGCCTCTGAAAGTGGTCTGTATAGGGGCCAGGTAGTAATTATATATTCATCAGTCTGCACAGAATCACCGCACTTGCGTGCTGCATCGTCTGCCAAGCCCCGCTTCCTCATAGATGACTTGAAGCGGCAGACCGCCGACGTAGGTGGTTCAGCAGGGTCCATTGCCGCCGTGGTAGGATTTCACCTTTTAAACCATCTCACGGTTTCCAGATGTAGCGATGGATTCGTGTGGGTCCGGCCATCTTCCACTCCTGCTTCCAAGATGCCCACAGCCATGCGTTAACAGGTCCTCACTCCTCAGGGGTAGAACAGAGCATCATGCCGCCTTATTGTAGGCATGGCGGGATGTGCTAGTCATGTTTCTTGGCTTTCCTTACCAGCACGAGGGTAGCAGCGTCCTGTTGGAGGCCAGCTGAGCGAACACAGGGGTGGACTTCAGCGAGCCAGCTCTGACCAGGGGGGTGCTATTGATGGTGACATCAACATTTTCGACACCATTTGGCTTCTGCTCCAGGCTGGGGCGCATTCGGCTGCAGAAAAGATCAGGTCTTGTGATATTTGTAGCGTTTTGGCAGTGGCTCCCCTCTGCACGATGGCATATGAACCCTTGATCCCCACCTTGGTCTTAACTTATTCTAGGTGTTGCGTGAAGGACAGGGTCCAATCCAGGCATAGGCTTGAGGTACGCTGTTGCAAAGGCCAAACAATATACAGTACTAGGCTGCCTTGCCAACAGGCTTGTGCTGGGGACTTTTGATTTGTTTAATGAGAGCTAATATGACACACCTGCTAGTTTAATTATCTGTAGTAGACAGAGTTCAGTTTTCCAGCATTACTCCACAAACCAGCATTACTCCACAAACCAACTCCAACTGCATTTCTGCGTTGCTGACAATTTGTAAGTTAACTGTTTTTAATTTGGGGGGCACACGTCAGTCTGAGGTTTCTGACTACGTGGCTACGCGTGTGGTTAGGTTAGGGTTAGAGATAGGGTTAGTAATGGGGCGAGTCGGACGAACGCTACGTCGGGGTAACGCGTGTGGGAACAATAAAACGCACCCTTTCATTTGTGTATGTTCTTAGTGATAACTTGTGTTTTGAATGTAGGGTTTTATAAAGGGTTTTCTTTTTGTGGTTATGTGATTTCACATGTTAGACCTTTTTGAAGTACATTGTTCCTCTGCATTGAGGTTCACCTGTATCATGGATGTTTCATCATACAGTAATCACACATACTGTTTATCGTGTCTTTTGTTTCTTTAGACCACAACTTCACTTCACCCAAATTCAACTGTACGATCTGTAACACCAAAACACTCAAGTAAAGGAACAGTATCCATCGTAAACTGCATCCTGACTGTGTTTTTGGCAACACACCAATCTGGCATCACCATCTTTATCTGACTGTCTTAGTAGAACATAAGCCAACATAAGATCATTGAAGTCTTCCATGCCGATTTAACTTTGAGAGTGTATAGGTGGACCCAAATGAACATGTAACTAATGGTTGAAGTACAGTCAGCTACTGGCACTTTTCTAATAAACAAATTCCAGTTCTGATACAGAGGTACAGTACGGATCAATTATATGTAGGAGTTGTGCGAGGTCAGCATGGGTTGTAACAGTAGTCTCAACCCAGAGGAAGCCAGCACACCGTGGCCAGTGGCCACACAGCAGGAAATTAAACTTGTGATTCATTGCAGTGATTTGTCTCTGTGATGTTACGATGAGGGGACGTGTGGTTGGAATCTTTACGTTGCCTCTGTTAGTTTTGTGTGCCTGTGAACGATCTTTTCCACGAGATTTGTGACATCACTGGTTGTGTGTAATAGTAGAATGTGGAACAGAGGGAACCTCTGTCATTAAGCATCCTCTCTCAACGTGGTGATTTTGCAGGGCGGACTGGGTTGGAAAAAGTACTCACATATACTGCAATATAGAAATAGTAAAAGTAAAAGTAAAAGTCCGGTATTCAAAATGTACTTGAGTAAAAGTATGAAAGTGTTGGCATCAAAATGTACTTAAAGTACCAAAAGCAAAAGTACAATACTGCGAGCTTGTAGATCGTCTATTTTCAGCCAAGGTATAAAATAGGGCTAATGTGGTTCATGTATGTTTTATAATATTATAATTTATATCTGCAAAGTATCTAGTAACTAAAGTTTTCAAATAAACGTAGTGGAGTAAAAGTACAATAGTTGGATCCGAGATGTAGTGGAGTAGAAGTTAAAGTATTGGAAATTGGAAATACTCAAGTAAAGTACAAATACCTAATAATAATTGCTTACTTAAAGGGGAGAAGCACCCATTTTCATTTGAACTATGTCATTAATATACCCTAGACTCAGAGGAGTTGTGTGGAAATACACTGTGATGATGTCATCACGGTGTACTTTACAAAAAAATCAAACCTCGGTTCGAAGTGGAGCGGTGAATCTGTGTGTGTGTGTGTGTGTGTGTGTGTGTGTGTGTGTGTGTGTGTTTGTGCCTGCACAACAGCGCCCCTCCTTTAACTTGTGTGGCCACTCAAGGTATTGCCAGGCTACAGACATACCCAGCCAGCCAGCCACATAGCCAGCCAGCCAGCCAGCCAGCCACGGACATACCTGTCTATTGGGAGCGCTTTCACCGCTCCAACAAACCCCAAAATCAATCCTCCAGGTCTAGGCAACACAGAAGACTTTTTCTTATTTCCACACTCCTCTAAGGTATATTAATGACATAGTTCAATGGTGAAAATGGGTTGTTCCCCCCTTTAATTACAGTACTTAAGTAAATGTACTTAGTTACTTAACACCACTGGCGGTTTGATGTAATGGTTCTGGGACAGGAGCCGTCTGGCTCCAATGTGTCAGTACTCAGTAGAATCCGCAGACTACATTTTTCATATCAGCTCTGCTCTGCATGCTGGCAGTGTGCCAGTCTGCTCAGCAAGCCCTCTCGCAACTCTTCTCCTTTTAGGCTGCCCCCCCTTCCCCTCTTCTTCCTGTTCTCCTCCCTCTTTCAGTCTCCACTCCTGGCTTCCTTTCTGCCCTGGCTGCCACACTCTCCTCTCCTCTCCTCTCCTCTCCTCTCTGTCAGCACAAAACCTGTCCCACTCTGATGACATCATTGTTGCTGCTCACGTTCAAACAGCATGTTCCAATCCAGACCATGAGCTGAACCAGCCTCTCACGGTGTGTGTGTGTGTGTGTGTGTGTGTGTGTGTGTGTGTGTGTGTGTGTGTGTGTGTGTGTGTGTGTGTGTGTGTGTGTGTGTGTGTGTGTGTGTGTGTGTGTGTGTGTGTGTGATACAGATCATTCTGAATGACAGCGAGTATCCCGACCCGCCCCCTTGCCCAAGTGACGTCACAATGGTTAAAAACCATTATGAAAATAAATGTCGCAGCCAAACATTGATCAGCGACCCACTCCCATTACCCCCGTGGGAAAATAGTCTACAAACAGAACGGCCCGCTATCTTTCCCAGCACCTCCCATTTTACACCTGATGAGGTAGAGTCTGTTTTGCGCAGCCTACCCAATGACAGGGCTAGTGGCATAGATGGGGTAACATATGAAAGCCTCAAGACTGCACAATCATGTGCAAAAATAACATCAATTTTTAATGTCTGCCTGGACAATAAGAGAGTGCCCGAATCCTGGAAAGGAGCCATGATTCATCGTATCCCAAAAAAAGACAATGTACCTGATGATCCATCAACATGGAGAGACATTTCCCTCCTCCCTACAATCTACAAAGTGTTCATGAAATGTATCCTGTCTCGTGTGCTTCCCTGGCTGATAGACAATGACATCTTGTCACCCAAGCAGAAAGCATATATAAATAGACAGGGGATGAATGAACATGTTTTCTGTCTAAAAACTGGGATCGATGATTTTAAACATGAATCTTGTAAATTCTACTCTGTATTCCTAGATTTCCGTGATGCTTTTGGTTCTCTGACCCATAATGTCATGATTAATGCCTTAGAAATGATACATCTACCTCAGGTATTTATTGACATTATTAGAGATGTGTATGAATCATCATTCATACAAGTCATCTGTGGGAAACAACTGACAGACCCAATACCTCTCCAAGTAGGCATTAAGACAGGCTGTCCCTGGAGTGCCATTAACTTTGTCCTTGCCATCAACGGGTGGATTAAGTGGTTGTGTGACTCTGCACCACCCAATGTACTATCCCCAAACCCTGTCCAGGGCTATGCGGACGACGTACAGCTAGCCTCTCGGGAGGAGAGTGTTGTTAAAAACATGCTTGCGAGAACAGACAGGTTTCTAGACTGGTCAGGTCTAGAGGCAAAAAACACCAAGTGTGCTGTTCTCTACCAGAGGCGTAGTGGTGGCAACCGCTGGTATAAGTCTAAGGCTGATAAAAGCCCTGAGTTCACCATC